>NC_137077.1:19122863-19384774 GCF_951640355.1 Cnephaeus nilssonii | reverse complement strand
TATGGACTCTAAAAAATAAACTCATAAATACAGGGAATAGATAGTTGATTGCCAGAGGTGAGGGTGGGGTGGCAAAAATGGGTGAAGGTGGTCAAAAGAAACTTCCAAAAAAAAGTTCTGGGGATTTAATGTATAGCAAGGTGACTATAGTCATTCATACTATATTGTATTTGAAAGTTGCTAAGAAAGTAGATCTTAAAAGTTCTCATCACCAGGAAAAATATGTGTAACTATGTGAGGTGATGATGGTAATTATTCCATAATATATATGTACATTGGATCCATATGTTGAGCACCTTAAACTAACACAATGTTATATGACAATTATATCTCAATAACATTGGAAAATTAAAGTAAAATAAAATCTAGCCTGAGTTGCATGAGAGCCTGGGAGCAGGGTGGTGGAAGCCTCGCCAGCCTCCTTGTCTGTCTGTCCCTGGAGTCTATGGACACAGCCAGCTTTCAAGGGTGTTGCTCATGGATTTTCCAGACCACTGACTACTGTTTCCTCCCCACTTTGGCTTTTGAAGACTTCTTTTTCAGCATTTCTGGTTCTGAAGCCAAGGAGGGCTACAGACCTGTGGTGGCTCAGTGCCATAACCAGGACTGGGGTGAAAAATTTAAGGAGGAATCCAGTATCAGGGCCAGCTCCCCACTAGCATGACCCTGAAGTTGATGCCACCTTAACTTTTGTGTCCTAGATAATTCTGGCCCTGCCCAACGCTGCCTGTTTGGGCGTAAGATGACCTTATCCCATGGCTGATTATTAGAAAGCTCTTTTGCCCACAGATGTAATTTCTTCAATACCAGTTATCTATATATATAAAATCCTAAGTGACCAGTTGACTGTTTGACCAGTTGCCATGACATACACTGACCACCAGGGGGAAGACGCTCAACGCAGGAGCTGCCCCCTGGTGGTCAGTGCGCTCCCACAGCAGGAGCACTGCTCAGCTGACCAAAGGGCACCAGACACCGGGCTCACAGCTGGCGAGTGCAGTTGCCACCGTGGGAGCCTCTCAGGCCTCCACGGCAGCGCTACTGAGCTGTGGCTGCAGCAGGCTCAGCAGGGCCGGGATGAGTAGGAGCAGCGTGTCTCCTGGCCCAGGCTCGGGTTCCTCCCCAACCGCCTGCCACTTCTACATTTCTCAGGGGATGTCGGACTGCTGGTTTCTGCCTGATCCCTGCAGGCTGGGGTCCTAGACTATGAGAGGGCACAGGCCAGGCTGAGGGACCCCACAAGTGCACAAATCCATGCACAGGGCCTCTAGTATCACAATAATAGAGATACTATCTGGTCTTTTGTCTGTTTTGGAAAAAAGCATAGTACAGGCTCTGGAGCTATATACATTAGGTTCTGCCCTGGTTTTGACACTTACTTCATGTCCTGGGGCCTCAGTTTTCTTGTCAGAATAATAATAATAACTCCCCCATAAGTATCACAGGGCTGCTTGATACGTAATAAATATTTAATAATATTATAAAATAGTAAATGTTATTAATAACATTAAGTGAAAAAATACAACTTGCACCTTGCTATTTACATTTATTTAAATGTTATGCAGTTATTTACAATACATTTGAGTGCTTAGGGACTGGTGATTATTAAACAGGTTTATTGTTATATTTTTGTTCTTATAGCTACCTCATAAATAATTGGGTCATCAGGTAGGTGTTCATTTTCCATCAGATATAAGGGGTTAGCTCCTACAGCCCCCGAACAAGTTAGGCAATTATCCAAATTGCATGTGCTATATCAAGAGAGCATATTCAGCTAATGAAGAGTTTATCTTTATGGCACAATATTAATGACAATCAACACACCCTTGTCTTCTAATGGGATTGCCAACAAATAAGCAAATGAGTCTAATTCCTTTAGGCCTGGTATAATGGGCACATTAAATTCAGGAGTTTCAAATTTCTTAAACAGTATGTATTTTACAAATATATCACACTAGACATAGTTTAGTTTTGAACCACTAAGAAGAATTCCAACTCTCCATTACAATCTACTAAATGTATGTACCAGTGATGTGCTGATAAATTTTAACAATTGACTCTTTGAAGGAAAAGAAAGCCCTGATTCATACATTTACAAATTTATTTGGTGTAAATGCTCCTTCCATGCCAATTTCAAGCTGGCACCAAATGCAGAGAGAGTTTGGAGAGTTTCAATTCTCATCAAAGAGTTTCAATTCTCATTAAGACAATGCAGAGTTTGGGTAAGAGTTGCTAACAATTGTGGACTAGTATAAGCTGGCTCCAGTACATCATTGTGCCCCCAAAGTATGTATCCCTTGTCATGGAAATGTCAGATTAGAAGTTCATTTGGGAGTGAAAAATTCACACACCAGGTCCTTGCATTGTCAACTCTGGTAGTACATAGTACTTTTCTGGCCAAGTACTATTCTAGCTTGTCTGAAATATTAAGTCATTCAGTTCTTAAAAAAGCTATAATTCCTATTCACAGATGCAGTAACTGAGACACAGCCATAGAAGGTGTTCAATAAGTACTTGTTAATGGACGAGTAAGTAATGAAGAACTTGCTCCTCAAAGTAGAACATGTCTGATAGGAAAAGTGCTGTAACGTCCAGGATGTTGGTAACAGGACAGTTGAAGGAGTGTGATGATAAAGAACTTTGAAAACAAAAGCAGCAATGTGTTCCAGGAAGATCATTGGTTTGGGGGGCCCACCGTTCAGGATTTGAGATCAGGTTCCTCTACATATGCACCATATGACCCTCAGTGACTTCCATTTCACCCTTCTGGAATAAGTAATGGTTCCTGATTAAAGAACTAATGTAGTTTTAGAAGTAGGAAGTTAATGCCCAAGAATTGCTTTGGAATCCGAAGAGTTAAGCATATGCCTACCACTGAATAACAAAGTTGCTGAAGAGATAACACGTGACCATGTAGTCGAACAACTCATTTCATAAATCTCAATGAAATAGAATGACCTGATTAATATTAATTGCCTTCTCTTTCCATTCCAGGCATGAGGTGAGGATGCGAGGTCGGTGGGGGGAGCGGGGGGAGAAAGAAGAAGGGGTGCAGAAGGGTCTGAATTCTTAAATGATGTGATTCAATTACCTCCCAAAGATCTCCAAAGATGAGCATTCAATTACTACTAATTGCAAATAGTACTACTGATAATGATAACAATCCATCACTTTGCAGAGCCCTGTTCTAAACAAGACTACAGGCACTGACAAGATTGATCACATTAATGGTCAGCATCCCAAGGGCTGTGGTCACTAAGGTTTGGATGATTCTGTATTCTGAATTGTGGAGTAAAAGAATCCCAGGTATGGCTCAGGTCATTCAATCCCATCCTCGCCCACCTCTGAACTCCACCTCTGGACTCCACCTCACCTAACCTAGGACATGAGTATCCCCTCTCCCAATCATCATATTTTTAAAAGTGACAGCAGCAACAAAAATAACCTTCCTTTAATCAGGGTCCCAAAGTGCTAATATTTGGAAACTGTTTCTGAGTAAACTACCTCTTCCTTGTTACAGATTATCCTATAACTGGAGCTGATGACCTGGAAGGGTGGACATAGATGCTAGAGAAAACAGTTCTATTTCTATTTCTATGGCCCTAAGCAGTAAGAAATAGGATCTTGGTTTTCCTGCCTATAAAACAGAGGTAATACTGATTAGTATCTCCTTCTCTTTTGTTCAAGTGGAAATTATATGGGAAATCCATAATATTTCTTTGAGAAAATTGCCCTGCATATAATTCAGAGATTATTCTGGGCTTTCTTCTGGCATTTCAAAAAAAAATCACTTAAGACTGTCGTGTCAGGAAACTAATGGCCTCTTCAAACTTAAACAAAAACAATCCCATGCAGCCATTGTTATTAATTAATGCATCACCCTCCACCCCTTTGACAGCAGAAAACATGGCAAGTGTCTGGTACCATGAACAGTCAATTCAGAGAAGATATGGGGAGGCAGTTTCTCTAGAGATATTGGCATTACTCCGTGCCCACCACCGCCCGCCTGGCACGGATGTGGTCAGCTCCTCCTTACCACTCACGCATGGGTTATCCATCTGTTGCTCCTCCAAAGAAGCTTTGAGCCCCACCCTCACTCCTTCCTACCATTTCTGCATTGAAAAATATTTTACCCAAGTAAAAGAAGCAAGCAGAAACATACACACAAAAAAAGCAGAGGGATACAGCTTCCCAAAGCTGATATAATTTGTCTCTGGTTCGTCCTTTGGGATTATCCGCACCAAGAAATAACTTGAAAAGGGAGTTCTGAATACAGCAGTAGAGTCCCAACTGATTCTATCATTGAGGAAGCATCCTGGTATTTGCCCGGTCTATCTAATAGATTAGATCTCAGGAGAATGGTACTAATCTCCCTGTAGGGAATTGGGAGCTTCTACAGTGACAGAAGAGAACTATAGCATTGTTAAATGCATCAGCTCATTCTCTCCAGTACTATACTCCCGCTTTGATCCTGAAATACGGAAGCCTGGCCATAGAGGCACCAGACAAAGGAGTTCCCCCAAAGCTGCTTTGTTGCTTTAGAGTTATAGATCCTGGAGAGTCAGGATAAGCTGGCCATTATCTGGTTTTGTCTAGACCCGAACAGCTATCCTTATTGCCTACTTTCACTAACACAGAAATTTGAGCATGAGTGAGTATCCTTATCTATACTTGACAAACAATTAATTTAGGTTGGTTCTTTTTCAGATGCAGTAAATCATTTTTATTCCCATTTTACTGGTGGCAATAGAAAGGGTAATTTTCAGAGTAAACCCGTAGTTTTGGGGACAATATGCTCTTAGAATACACCCTAGTGCCCTTACAATCTATCTGGACTCTGGGAATACCTCCCCCTGCCTAAAAGCCGTGGGTAAGAAGGGTCATATGCAGGGGTCCAGTCCTAAAAACCCCACACTCTTCCAACCTCAGTTCAAATCTGTAGTTATCATCCCTGCACACAGTTGTCTCCTAAGCCACCAGGAAAACGTGGCGGTGGAAAGCATCCAGGGCTTTGCTACAGGCCTGCACTCAGCTTCTCATGCAACCAGATGCTGGAATCCATCAGACTGCTCTGAGAGCTACAGCTGCCTCTAATATTCCCAGTTCCACTTTGATTTCAAATCTATGTCACAGATACACCCTGAGCTATTAGCTCTATACCTGGGGAAAGTTTTAGAACTTTAGTGAACAGGAAGTTACCAGGTGAGTCTTCTCAACATGCATTCAATCCCATCCTCAGAGGTTCAGAGTCATGGGACTGGGATGAGATGGGAAAATCTGAATCCTAACCAACTCCTCAGATGATTAGACATGGTTGTTCTGTGGGGTACCTACTGAGGCCCACCACTGAATTAGGGGAGGGTCTCTCTGTCTGGGAATTCTAGTCAAAAGACCTGAGACTTCAGGTTTCTTTTCTCTTTCATTCTCTTCTTGGTGCTCAATTTCTTTGCCTAAAAAAATGGGAGAGAGCACACCCTTTTTGTAAGGTTTTATCATGCCAGAATGAAGGTCTGGGTTTACAATATGCCTGGTATAGGTTGGATTGAATCTCCCTTGCCTCCCCTACTACCCCCCCCCAAAAAAAAAAAACAAAAAACAACAACAACAAAACAAAAAAAAACAGTGTGTTAGAGTCCTAACCCTCAGAACCTCAGAATGTGACATTGTTTGGAGATAGGGTCTTTGGAGAGGGAATCAAATCAAAATGAGATCATTAGCATGGGCCCTAATCTAATATGACTGGTGTCCTTGTAAAAAGGGGAACATTAGGACACAGGAAGACATGTATTAGGGAGATGCATGTGAAAATTAGACCTATGCAGTCAAAAGCCCAGGAGCTTCCAAAAGCTTCCAGAAGCTAACAGAGACCCTTCCCAGGCAACTTCAAAGAAAGAATGGTCTTTTTATTTTGATGTAGTCCCATTTGTTTATTTTTTCCTTAGTTTCCCTTGCCCTAGGACAGTGGTCGGCAAACTCATTAGTCAACAGAGCCAAATATCAACAGTACAATAATTGAAATTTCTTTTGAGAGCCAAATTTTTTAAATTTAAACTTCTTCTAACGCCACTTCTTCAAAATAGACTCACCCAGGCTGTGGTATTTTGTGGAAGAGCCACACTCAAGGGGCCAAAGAGCCCCATGTGGCTCACGAGCCGCAGTTTGCCGACCACAGTGATGTAGTTATACCCATATTACTACAAGAGATGCCTGAGATTTTGCTGCCTATGGTTTCTTCTAAGATTTTTATGGTTTCATGACTTATATTTAAGTCTTTTATCCATTTTGAGTTTATCTTTGTGTATGGTATAAGTTGGTGGTGTAGTTTCATTTCTTTGCATGTATCTGTCCAGTTTTCCCAACACCATTTATTGAAGAGCAATTTACAATAGCTAAGATCTGGAAACAGCCCAAGTGCTCATCAGAAGATGAGTGGGTAAAAAAGCTGTGGAAGCCCTAGCTGGTTTGGTTCAGTGGATAGAGCATCAGCCTGCGGACTAAAGGGTCCCAGGTTCGATTCCAGTCAAGGGCATATGTCCCGGTCTTGGGCTTAATCCCCAGTAAGGGGCAGGAGGCAGCCAGTCAATGATGTTCTCTCATCATTGATGTTTCTATCTTTCTCTCTAAAATCAATAAAAAGATATATATTTTTTAAAAAGCTGTGGTACATTTATACCATGGAATACTATGCAACAGTGAAAAAAAGGAATCTCTTACCCTTTGAGACATCATGGAGGGACCAGGAGGATATTATGCTAAGTGAAATGAACCAGTCAGAGAAAGACAAGTATCATATCATCTCACTCATATGTGGAATCTAATGAACAAAATAAACAGATGAACAAATTATATCCAGAGACATAGAAGCATGGAACAGACTGTCGAATCTCAGAGGGAAGGCAGGGGAGGGTGGGTGGGTGGTAAATAATCAACCAAAGAACTTTTATGCATTTATGCATAACCCATGGACACAGGTAATAGGGTGGTGAAGGCCTGGGGCCCGGGTTGGGGACAGACTAGAAGAGATCAATGGTGGGGGGTGGGGAGGACATATGTAATACTTTCAACAATAAAGACAAATAAAATAAAAAAGCATGGCCTGTAGACACCTTAGTCTTGAACTCCTGTCCTCCAGAACTGGGAGAGAGTAAATTTCTGTTGTTTTGGTTTGTTAGACTTTATTATGGCAGCCATAGGAAACTGATATAATGCCTAAGCTCACATGGACATGATGAATTTTCCTCACTGTGATGTGTGAGTTGTGCTGGAGACTTTCCCCGTGGAGTCAAACTTGGTCAAAAGGGACCACCACCAAAGGAAAAGCCAGGGGCAGCTGAGTCCCTGCTGCTTCACGTTGATCAGAAACTAGAGACTCCTGTCATCAGGGCTTAGCTGGGGACCTGTTACTTTCCCATTTCATTGGGTTCTTCTGAGTAGTCATGGGGTTTGTGTCCCTCTGAGTTACTCCACTGAATAAATAATACCCGATTTCTTCACAGGCCATGGAAATATATCAAATAAGGTGATGGGGAAAAATATGCACTACCAGATAACACTAATTGAGCTCTTATCAAATGGCTGGCACTCTTCTCACTACCATCTGTAGATACTATTGTTATCCAGGTGTCTCATCAATGAGGAAACTGAGACACAGATGAAGTCGCTTGCTCAAGGTCACACACCTAGCTAGTGGGGCAAAATGTGAGGCAGGCACAGAGCGGAAGTCATGGAGCACAGAGTGATCCATGTAATCAAAAAAATTTCCCAAAAATTTATTTTAAATTAGTTGTTGAGGGAAAAAAATATTTGCTAGTCAAAAAAAAGCTGTGTGTAGAGGGTGAAAATTCTCCAGAGAAGATAAAGCTCCTTCAAAGTGTGGGTAGGCTGCCTGGATTCACATAGTCTAAGACATCTGGGCTGCTCAGAGGGTGTGAGAAAGCAGAGAGGGCACACTCCATTGCTGGGTCCTTGTTCAGGACTGATTGCTGGTCACCATGAAGATGACCCACTGTTTCTTCCTAGAATGTGGTCTCCTAACAGGTCAATATCATGACCACCATCACCATCTGCCTCCTCCTCATCATCATCCCTTTCTTTGCACTGATGCATTATTTTGCAATCAATAAGTGCCTTTCACAAGTAGCACTTCACTTGTTTGTCATGACATATTATGAAATAAGCAGAACTTTAATCCAGATGAAGAAGAAACCAAACCTCAGAAAATTTGTGATGTGGTTGAGGTCTCCAGCTGCTTCCTTTTACAGCCAGGACTTAAATCCAGGAGTGCTGACCTTCTCTACCTACCCAGGCTCTTTCTACTTCAACCCCCAACCAGCCCCCAAGCCTGGGCTCTGGGCTGCCAAGACCTGTTGGGGTTGGGTGCTCTGTCCAGAGCCTTGCTCCTCCTTGCCCTGTGAGTTATCCCCAGGGCTCCCTGTGCAGAGGAATTTAGAACACGCTGTGGTTATTTGTGGAACACTTTGTTTCTGGGAGATGGGGGCTTACACAGCTCAGAAAAAGCAGCACTTGCCCGCACAGACAAGGCTGCCCGGGGCTATTAATATCCAAGCACAATAGCTTAATGAGGAGGTGGAGTGTGGTTCACCCTGGCCAAAGGACCTCTCAGCCATGGAGGTTGTATTATTTTACAGCAGCCCTGCTAATACCCTGGCAATCAGACTCTTGCCCTCATCGTAGACGTAGAAGAAACTGCAATTAACTGTCCTCACCATCTTTCCTGGGAGATAAGGACAAATGGAGGATTGAAGTCTCAAAATAATATTTGATTAGTGTCCCCTTTTTTTCTAAAGCATCCCAAGCATTCTGCATTTGTTCTCTTTCTCAGTCTTATAGTTATCTTTATGCCTAGGGAAAGGGGAAAGGTTTTAAATGCATTTATTCACTCAGAAAACATGTACATCTACTGTGTGTCTGAACCACCCCAGGCTCTGATGAGGAGGATACTGTTCATTTGCTCAAGCTCACAGCTTGGTGGTGAAAGCCAGTTAATACATTGTTATATCATAGTGTGATTATAGCTGTAACAAAGCTAGGTATAAAAGGCTGTAATAGCACAAAGGAAGGAAAAGTCAACTTAGAAGTCAAGGAGACTTCAGAGGATAAATGATGGCACTGGGTCTGAGGGATGAAAAGACATTCCACAGGACAAGGCCAGGAAGGACATTCCATCAAAGAGAAGAGTACGTGCAAAGCCAGGGGAATATGCATTAGCCTGGCACCCAAGATAGAGGACCTCAGTCCCAGAGAGGAAGGGGAGAGTATGGTGGGGAAGATAGGCAGGAAAGAGCAGACTTGCAAGTTACTCTGGGCCTCATTTAAAAAAAAACTTTCATGAACCTCTCCACCTCTTTTTCCCTAGGTGATGTTGCCACCACATGTCCAGCTGTGTGCCCATGTCTTCTACCCATGTGCTTCAAAGCCTCCATGAAGGTTCTGAAATTTCCTGCAGTGTAGTCACATCAAGAACTGTCGTGTTGCCTCAAGCAGACATATCTGGATGGCAGAATGATGGCCAAGGCAGAAATGAGAGGATGAAGAGAGTGAACACCTACCAGTTGCAACTACTGAAACCCAAACCATTCTCATCTGCTCAGCAAGGTAGGAGCCTGGGGAGGGCCCTCTAATTGGCACACCAGGCTTGGGGTCTCACTTGCTCATTTGTAACATTTAGGAACTACTGTCAGACCCGCATATCATTAGAACAAATTACCCAGGTTCACTTGAAACCCCAGTCCTTTGCTCCATCAAAGATTAAAAGGCCTGAGGGACCCCAAGATTGAACCATGAAATGTCATTAACTAAATCTCTGTCCTCACAGCTCCCAGAACTAATTATAGAGCTAGGAGTGGCTGGGGCCAGACCCCTCTGATATAAAAAGATTTATGAAAGGCAAAGGGGGGAGGCAACAATAATTCTCACCCTATTATATTCCTTTCAATTATTTACAGTAATAGGCACTGATGGTGAACAAATATAGAGACTGGAATCCAGTGAGGTCACACGGGTGTTCTGGAAGCCAATGATGCAGGGTTGGAATCTGGGGACACCATGAGGCAATGTTTCAGCTGCCCCTGCATTCTTCACCTCCTATTGTTTCTGTCTCTCTCTGCTTCCCCTCCCCCCACTGCCAACGTTAAGTGTACAGACCCAACCCCCTGGTGGGAATTCTGCGCTTTATCCCATATCCATGGCTAGCACATATCTTTCTTCTATTCAAGGTTTTAACACGACATTTGCACTCATTCTTCTGAGCACAATGGGAAAGAATGCTGGAACTCCAAAGCCAGCAAAGAAGATGCCAGTAAGTGTGACTCAAGGTCACCTGAGTGTCATCTGACCTCCAGGAAACACAGAGCAAAAGCTCTGTAGCACCAAAGACCCAGGTGCTCATTGTTTCCCAGCCTCACTAGTATTATGTTTGATGCCTCAGCCTCAGCCAACTGGCTTCTGGCTAATGAAATGTGGGCAGTGGCATAAGCCACCAAAAGCCTGCCCTTAAAAACATCCTACAAAATCCTCCAGCTCTTTCTTCCATAGAAGATGGTATTTGTTTTTCCCCATCTTTTTTGTTCATTTGTTTTTCACCTTAGATGCCACAGGTACCAGGTATAGCTATAAGGTGGAGAAGCCTCCTGACCCACCAGTTATCAGACTGTGACAGAAGCAAGAAATATATATATTTTTTAATAGTGGTAAGCCATTGATGTCAGGGTTTGTCTGAGGTAGCAATCAGCATTTTTTTTTTCAATGTAAACCTTCAATAGCCTACACTAGGCACAGAGAAGTTTATTCAGCACGAAGTAAATGAGTCTACTGCATTAAATAAATCTCTTTCTTTTTCTTCATCTAATGGTTCATGTTTCAGAATAACCCTTGACCTGCAAGTTGGAGGAGAGGTTATAGTAAATTAGCCCCTGGAGACGGCAGGCCCTGTGTCACTGTCTGGGAGCCGGAACAATGTAACTCCCCCAGGAGCAGGGGAGGAAGGGAGCCTCTCCCGGGACAGACTGCAGCATGCTCCCTGGAACTCTGTGCCATCAGAAATGATGAGCAAAGTAGCAACAAACTTGAGAAACAACATGAAGCATGTGTGTGCACACACACAGCTATACACACACACACAAACACACATGCAAACACATACATACACAAACACACACCCTTTTTTTCCATTTGGAATACTCTTGCAATGCATGTCCACCTTGGGAAATTATCTAACAGAAAACTGATTCATCTGCCGAGTTACCTGGGCTGCTATAGTCGTAGGTTGTTTCCATACTCCTGAATGGTCCAGAACCCAGTTTTTTAAGGGCTTAACCATCTTTTTTAACCCATGACATTTTTTTCCTTCTAGAAATTCCTTTTGTGTTTTTCCTCAACTCTGTCTCCTCTCCTCCAATCTCTACCTCTAGCTCTAATTTTTGAACTTGAACAGACATCTTTCCTGTCATCCAGCGGTCGTCAACCTTTCGGACCTCACGGACCACCAGTGGTCCACGGACCACCGGTTGGCAACTGCTGATCGAGTCCTATGCTCTTGAAAAAAGGCATATTCGATAGTTCAGAAAACAGCCCCCCATGATTTCAGACTGACACTATACTGACTTTAAGTCATCTGATGAGTCTGATCAGAGAGGATCTCAGCGCTCAGGCAATGAGGCAGAAAATCTGAAACAGAAGGCAGCTCCAGAGTCCATCTTATTGGGACTCTGCAAAGCATTGTACCAGGAGTCATGAAAGCCCGTGATTTCACTGAAAATGATACCCAGAAAAGACTTCTCTGCCATGCTCCCCTTACCACCATCTCCTTCCTAAGTGTGGCCGCCACACCCATACCTCCTCTCTCCAGGACATTGCGATGGCCTTTTTCTACGACTACGTCTTCCCCTCAGTCCATTGCTGCTAGCAGAGCACCCTCCCCACACCCAGCACTGCTCCTATCACTCCCCTCCTCAGAAGCTTTCCATGATTCCCCACTACCTTTTGGCAAAACCTTAACCTGGCATTCAAAGCCTCCAAAATCTGTACCCACTCTGTCCTTCCAAGTCCATCTTTCTCTCTCCCTCTTTCCTTACTTTCAAAGCCCCCAGTCAGCTGAATCCCAGGCCTCCCCACCACCTCCTGAAAGGCCACCATGGCCCCCTCTGACTGGGAAAATTCTGCAAATCCTTCAAACTGCCCCCTCACCGTTTTGCTCCCCTGCTCCCCTTCGCCCCGTGAATACATGGTTTCTCCCAGTTTAAAATGCCATAGCTCTTTGAACCTCCCATCTTTATTTAACACATTCTGCCTTATATTGCAGTTATCACCGAGTTATTTGTTTTATCTCCATTACTGAAAAATGAGGTCTTTGAGAGTGGGATTATGCGTTATTCACAGTGACTTCTGTCATGGGGCATGTCTGTACCTTTGCAGGGTAGTTGCTCAATAAAGGCATGTGCCATTGACTAGAATACAGGGCAGGGGTGAGTCAACCTCACATTTGTCTCTAACCAGGCTATTATCCAAACTGAGAATTAAGAGTTCACCAAACTTTCTCAAAATTTGAACAGGTAAGTTTTTAAAGAGCAACTTTTGCCCTATCCAGTTTGGCTCAGTGGATAGAGCGTCGGCCTTCGGACTGAAGGGTCCCAGGTTCGATTTCGGTCAAGGGCATGTACCTTGGTTGCGGGCACATCCCCAGTAGGGAGTGTGCAAGAAACATCTGAACTGATGTTTCTCTCTCATCAATGTTTCTAACTCTCTATCCTTCTCCTTTCCTCTCTGTAAAAAGTCAATAAAATATATATATTTTTAAAAAGAGCAACTTTTGTTGAAAAAATAGAAGGAAGGTATTTGAGTCATCAGAACAATAAATAGTAGTCACCTAATATTTAGCTCTTGGCCGGAGATTTATCCATCTGCAAGAGGCCTGGCACCACACTCTTGGAAACCACAAACTGCAGGACTTACAGGTGAAGAGGCTGCACAGAAATAGAGCACTCTCCATTTCCCAACTGTGTTCTGATTCTTCCACTAATCAGGAATCTCCACTAGAAAATGATACCGGGTGTGTGTCACGGAATTTCTCCGGCTCTCAGGCCTGCTGGTGCCTCCCAGACCCTTTGATCCTCTGCTCTCATTGTCTCCTGAAACCAATCCTTTCCATCTTGTATTTTCCCTCCTAAATCACCTGATACCTTCAAGCAACCAGGTGTTTCTTTCAGAAGCCAGAAGCTGATAACCTGGGCTTCTTGATCTAACCCCCAGCCTACGCTCTTTGCAGGGGAAGGCCCAGCACAGAGATTCTTTCCACTAAGAGGCGGGGGCCAACTCTCCCTTTCAAACTTGTTCATCAGTGAACTAAAGAGGATGCCAGAAATATTTGGAGCTATTGAAGACCATTGGATTAAGTAAACAACTCTACAAGACAATTATTTCAAGATAACATCTCATTTAGACGTACATGTTTTTTAGTTTAAAAATAAATGAAATACAATTAATCATATTACTTTGTGGACATCAGCTAACTGTCTTCACAGCTTGATTGTAAATTCTTTGGGACAAAAACTATGTTCTGTATGTCTTTTGTGTCCCACACTATGTCTAGCCCCAAACTGAAAACATTATAAGCACATATGCCTGTTTACTTGTTGTTGTGTGTTTTTAATTATTCCTTTGTTGAGACATTTTCTTGGATTATACTGATCTTTTCCATTAATTAGAACAGCCAATTCAAAATAATTGCTCAATATTGTATTAGTCCTCACAGAAGCTCAGTGGAGAAGTGTGGATGAGTGTCATTCTCTAGATATTTTGGAATCAAGAGAGTCTGGGATCAAGACCAGAGAGTTTGAGTTATTTTCCAGGTATCATCCAATAAATCAGGGACAGAGCGCCTCAGGTGCAGAAGGAAATTTCACAGGAACAGGAACATAGCTGCTAGGGTAGTAGCTAAGTATAGCTGAAGTTTCTAGAAGGGAGAGTTCTCATTGACTGAATCTATCTTGATTTTAGTGGTATGCCCTATATCTAAGGAGGAACAGGCATAAGAGAATCTCCTAATAGTGGAGTATTTTAGGTCATTCTTTTTGCTTACAGGAACAAACCACAGACACCTCTCCCAGCATTAGTCCATAAAGGGTACGGGTATGTGCTGAGGCACAGGAAAGTAGAGGCCTGAGGTTGGGTTTGTCCTCATGACTAGCATTTGACATTCAGCCAAGCACCAACTTCTTCTTGTTTCCCAGAACATAGCAGGCCTTCCTCTAGCATAGGAAACTCATCCAAGATGGAGAGACATATTGTTATGCCAGCAGAAGATGTCCTGTGTAGACATCTTAGACAATGGTGGAGATATGCTGTAAGCAGATGTCCATTGCTGGGGACAGAGTCCATTTGCACGTAGGCACCAGGATTCCTCTAAAACTCTAAGATTCTAATCAAACTATATGCATATCCTTTGTCTGGACAGCCCTAGTGGTATACCCCTAGAATCAAAGGCAATAGTGCTTCCACGACTTTAAATTCATGAGCTAATTCTAAGCATCTTCACAATCTGCACTGCAATCTACTTGAGTTACGAGCATTAACATTTAAAACCTTTTCAGAGGTTTTGTGTGTAGGCAATAAAGTTGAATGGTAGTACAATAGGCAGACCAAAGTCCCTCTTTGCCAATAAGCTAAGAGGGCTTGATTTTCTCCCCTAGTAAATTCAGTAAAATATATAGCATGAGATTTTTCTCAATCTTAGAAGATGCAAAGAATTTCGGACCAGAAAAACCTTAGTTAATGGGCAGTTGTTTATTCATTGTATAACTTTGAGCAAATTACTTGACCTTCCTGAGTCTCAGTTTCTTCACTTGGAAAATAAGAACCTAATACCTACTTCACACGGGTATAAGGATTAAATGGAGTAATGTATGTATAAGTGCTTTGACAATGGTAAAGAACGAGACAAATGCGCCTTCCTATTGTTTTATTCACAGTGCTCCTGCCTGACTGCATCTACTTAACCCGCTCTCCAAGATCTAGAATCAGATTTCAGCCGTATGGAATCATCCTCGGTGCAGCAGATGGGTTTACAAGTCTCTTGGTCTCCTCATGCAATTAACAGCCAAGAACTCTAAAGCTCGCATTGTTTACATGGAAGATGTTTCTTGCTCTTCTCTTGCCTGTTCCCACGCCAGACCATCTGAACCCACCACCTTTTTTGTTTGTTCAGTGCCATTCTTTAACTTTATGGGATCCTCTGCACATAGACTCCAACTATTTTACCCCACTATGGATGTCTACTTCCCTATGATTTTGCCTCCAGGATTTACAAAGATTTTTTTTTCATATTTGGTGCCCAAATTCTGTTTCACCACAATGCTCTGAAGTAAAGAAGGTGTGGGTTTTCAGTCCCCTCTTATAGGTAAAGAAAATGAAGCACAGAGACACTTATTAGGAAGGGACACTGAAGGAGTTCAAAGGGCTCACTGACTCCTTGTCCAGTGCTCTTTCCTGATGCCACATTGTCTTCTCTCCAGAGAAGCCAACTGCCTGGAGCCAGAGGGAACTTGGAGAGACATCTCCTCCATCTCACAGTGAGGTAACAAAGACTCAGAGAAGTGACAGCACTTGGGGGACTTCCCAAGGCCATCCCTGTCATTGCCATCATTTCATCTCTCACACTCAGAAGCCTCCATATGAGCTGCCTCTATGTACATAGGGTGCACTTTGCAAGAAATCTGAGAAATGGTCTTTGAACTTAGGACACTTACTAACAATCCAGAGAGTTCAGGTTCACACATAACGTATTGAGAACAACTAAAGGCAACCTAAGGGTAGGAGGCACTCTCTCCAAGACTGAAATTTGTCAACCTCTGAATTAAAGTCTGGTTTCATTGTTCAAGGTTCAGGAGTATAATCCATATGGTAGGTTTACATTCAAGCCCTTCCTAACTAATCATGTTCTAAATTCCCTGTAATGACCACCAGTGTCACTTCAGTTCATGTGGACAAGACGACTTTTCTCTTGTTTTAGTCGGGGTGGGGGATACAGGGAGGAGGAGACTCTGACATGATGGTTGACTTTCTTTAATAGCGTTTTTTTGTGGGAACTGCAGCCTTCGCCATAGAAAGTAACTTTTTGGGTTAGCTTTTTTAGTAGGTAAACCTACTTACTACTTAGAAAAACACTTCTAAAGCAGAATTCAGCATTTTACCCAATAGTTGTTAAAAAACAAACAAACAACAACAACAAAAAAAAAACCTATGCTTTTTCCTCCCACTTGCCCTGGGGAGATGTATCAATCATGTCCTAAGGCCTTTAAGATTTCAGAGTGTCCTGGGGATATGACTTCTTAAGCAAGGCAGTCCTGGAACCTCAGTGTTGATGCTTTTTTTCTTACTCCACCCTGACTATCAGAAAGCATTTCACAAGACTTTCTACTGGGGGATTCTTTCTTTTTTTTAATCCCCACCTAAGGACATGTCCATTGACTTTTAGAGAGAGAGGGAGAGAGAGAGAAACATGGATGTGAAAGAGAAACGTCGATCAGTTTCCTCCTTTATGTGCCCCAACTAGGAATAGAACCCACAACCATTTTGGTGTACAGGAGGACACTACAACCAACAGAGCCACTGGGCGAGGGCTCCATTGAGGGCATTCTTGCGCTGGCAGAGGTAGACATCAAAAGCTACATGCTGGCCTAAGTGAAGCTGGCAGTGACCAGGAGCGATCTTCTGTCCGGAACTCTGCCTGGTAAGGAAGAGAGCTGATCCAACAGGACTTTATGCTCCCTGGACACCTTTGCCAAAGCCACCTGGTCCTCAGGAAAGACAAGATGGAATCAAAGGGAAAGAGGGCTCCAGGCCCATAGTCCAATTTGGGACCAGGTCTAGGGAATGGAATGGGATGATGGGAATCCAGCAGCCTTGAGAGTCTGAGGCTTGCAAACCCCCAAATGATGACAGGTGCTATGGGAGGACTAGGCCAGTCAAGTCTCATAACAGGACTGTGAGTATTAATTTCAATGTTTGTAAGCACTCAAAAAAGCTGGCTAGCTATTATCACTTTTATCCTATGCCATGTGTAGAGATAAACGTGATCCAAATAGAGCAAAGAATTGCAAAGGCAGTTCCTAGCCAGCAGAGTTTTCTAAAGTGAATCTTGCCTGCGTGTGTATATGTGCATATAAAATAAATATGTACATTATGTGTGTATGTAATATACATTATACCAGTATGTAAGCAGTAGTACAGGGGGCAAGATTACATGGCAAACGTCGAGATGGTGAAAAGGCTGAGAGACGATACTCTAGCTCTTGCCCTTGCTTCCACACTTCCTAGCCAGGCTACCCTCTGTCACACAGCCTCTGTCTTTATTAGTTCCCCCATCTATTAAATAAAAATAATTGTCTGTTGTGCGGAGATATGTTTTTGAAGGGCAAACACCATTTTGTAGGTAAAGTGCTCTGAAAACATAAAGTGCAATTATAAGAGGTAGATACTATTTGAAACTAAATAACAATCTGGAAACTGAAATATCCTGCTATATTAGGACCAACATAACACCATACTTTAATCTTCTGTTTTTCACTCCCTACTCTCCAACATTCTGACCCGCTCCTCATTCTCTACTGCCCAAGTCCCCAGCCTTGTATAGGCATAATTGGCAGTATAACTACATAAGCCACAAGCTTTGGGGAAAATTGAAAGACAACAAACATTGGAAAAGCATCTTAAAAACATATATTAAAGGTACAAATGTAGCTTTAATCTGTGGAAAAAATATAAAGAAAAAGGATTGATTTCCCTGGAAGTCACAGGGCAGAGAAGCACTGTGGTCATCTTGGCAGTCCATCCTACCCTCACTGAGCCTGAGCCTGGACCGTGTGACCTATCCCTTCCACGCTTCCTCCCTCCGGGGAGTATGGCCATTGAGCATCTGTAGACTGACCTCTATAAATGTTCTCTCAGTTGCCCTAGGAGTTTGGCTGTAACAGGTATTGGATTCCTCAAGCCAGCCCACCTTGCACTATGGGAATGTCTGGGTTGTCCTGCCAAGCTAAGGGGGCAACCAGGGGCCACTCACTTGGCTTTCCCTCTGCAGTGTTGCACAGAGAGCAACAAATTCCCATCCTGCACTAGTCTGTGACCGTCCTGGTGTCCAGGGCTACATTATGAAGATTTCTGGATCCTCTGCTCAGCGAGTGTCTATTAGAGAAATTTACACCAGGGTGAAGTGCAGAGGGCAGAGTGTGAATGAAAGAACTAGCACATTTGCCCCTCCCCCAGCAGCCACAGCATCCATTACTCTGAGGCTATCACGGGCTTCTGTTCCTGGAATATGTCCTCCTGTAACACCTAAAGTACCCAATTATGATTTTATAAAATATGTCACTATTTCAATGTGCATCCCACTGCTTCTTCTATAACCACTAAAAATTAACTTGCAGAAATTCATGTTTATTGAACACCTGCTCCATGGTAGGTACGGTGATGGGAGTCACCACCTTCCTAGAATCTCAGACCAAGAGAATGTCATTCAACAGCTGTCTATTGAGCACTTATGTTGGCATTGGCACTCTGATGCAGAGGAAGTGAAGATAACTTAATTATCAATCCAACCCCGTATTGCACAAGGGAGGCTGTCAATGCTCAAAGGAGATGGGTATGAGTTGCCCAAGGTCACAGAGAGAGTGGCAGAGCCAGCTCTCCTGCCCCAATTCCAGTGCTCATCTCCGACACTGCTGCTCTGTCCAGGTCTCTTGGGAGTGTGCTCTTGGATGCCCTGGGATGGAAAGAGCATCAATCCATCAGTCAGGAGGTCTGAGTTCAAGCCTTGGCTCCTCCAGTCACTTTGGGAAAGTTCTAAAAGCAAACACCATATGTCTAATATTCCCTTACCTCTGTTTTCCTGTGATCATATTAACCTGGGGGGTGTTTTCTGTGCAAACCGGTGGCCTGAGGGAAACAGGTTGCGCCTGGCAAGCTACTGAGGACAAGAGAAATGCAGAACAACAGGGGAAGTGGCGGCAGGGGATGGGGAGAGATTTGTGGTGGAATCTATGCAAGGAGAAATCTCCTAAAAAGGCTCTTTTCTGACCAGACAGCTAAGAAAGATGTGGGAAAGCAGGTAAAAGTTGAAAACATACCTGAGTGGGTGTTGAGGGTCAGGGCACACTGTGGCTTGGAACCTCAACTTAAGGAAGTGTCCTGGGTTGGTGTCATCTCCAAAGCAAGCAAACACCAACAATATTCCAGCGCTACACCCTGTCTGCAGAACAGTCCTTCCTGAGAGCTCTAGATGGAGAGGCTTCCATAAAGCACAAGGAAGATAGGAGGTTTCTATTTTGCTCTTCCCATCCCTAGAGAGAAAATGGCACCATGGATCTAATGGTACTTTCACCACAATGAAGTCATGCAGTTTCCATCATGGTGGAGGTGAGGAAAAGTGCACCTCTGTGAATTGGGCTCATCTCCACCTCCCTCCACTCTGTGCTCTTCCTGCCAATTAACACATCCCACCCTCCCCACAGGTGGGGAAGGAGCCTGCTACTGCTGTCTGGCTGCTGTGCCAGCACACCTCCAACCATGAAACCTCACCCAGGGTCGCACTGCAGGGATGAGGGACCCTTCCGGAGAAGAGCACAAGGGTCCAAAATTAACCTCCTTCCTCCTCCTTGCAGGAGGAATGAGGGGGAACACCAGGCTGGGATGACAGAGAAATTCGGGGGCTGGTTTAAGGGAAACAGACTGCACTGCTTACGGCCTGCGGAGGCTGCCAGCAGCCCCAGATGGCGCAGAACCTGCTGCTCTTGCTGAAAATTGATTTTGGAGGCAACGAGGGAAGGAGGAGAAGCAGAAGAAGGGGTACAGAGCAGGGTGGGGGGCGGGGAAAGACTTGCCAAATGGAGGGTGGGATTTAGACGCTTTGATAAAGACACTTAGTCAAAACACTCAGTGGGCAGAGAAAGAAAACCTTCAGCAGAAAGGTTAAGGGGATATTTTCTTGGGGTTTCTGTCTGTGTTACTTTCCTTTTGTATCTCGCCACTCCTTCTCCATTCTTCCTCCATCCCCAGTGACCAATCTTTGAAGGCCCTCCCTGGTTGCTCCCTCAGTGGGGTTGGATCAGGCTGGGAGAGCCTGGCCTAGGAAAGCCCCTCAGCCAGTGACAGCCTCACCCACCTTCGAAGGGGAAGGGATGAAGTACCCCTTGTATTTTCAGGCCCTTTCTAGGTCTCTGTATCTAACTTGGCGAAGTAGTCCCCTCCTATCCCTGAGGGATATATTATAAGACCCCCAGTGGATGCCTGAAACCACAGATAGTACTGAACGCTAGATATGCTATGGTTTTCCATGGCATACATGCCTTTGCATTGAAAGAAAGCACTTCACGTTTTCTCTTGGGCATATCTGACTTGCCAGCATCACTAGTGTTGCACTTTGGGGCCATTATTAAGTAAAATAAGGGTGACTTGAACACAACCAGCACTGAGATGCCACAACAGTTGGTCTATAACCTAGGTGGCTACTACATGACTAATGGGCATCTACAGCATAGAAACGCTGGACGCAGGGTGATTCACGCCTGGGTGGAACAGAGCAGGATAGCGCAAAATTTCATCACACTACTCAGAACAGCACACCAATTAAAACTGATGAATTGTTTCTTTCTGGAATTTTTATTTAATATCTTTGGATGACAGTTGAAATTGTCGGAAAGTAAGACCACGGCTAAGAGGGGACTACTGTATTCAAAATTTTGTGTTCTTGCCTGGCCGGTGTGGCTCAGTGGTTGAGCTCAACCTATGAACCAGGAGGTCATGGTTCAATTCCTGGTCAGGGTACATGCCCAGGTTTCAGGCTCGATCCCCAGTGGGGGGCATGCAGGAGGCAGATAATCAATGACTTTCTCTCATCATTGATGTTTCTCCCTTTCCCTTCCTAAATTAAAAAAAAAAAAATGTGTTCTTTTCCTTGAAGATAGAGCCAAAATATATGTAAGCATCAGGCCCCACAGCACTTATATCTGTCTCCCTCTCCCCAGTAAGTTGTTCATTCCAAAACACTAACTGGGCACCCCTGCAGGCCAGGCACTCCACCAAGCACTGGGACGCGATGCTCGCTGACCAAAAGCAAGAAAAATGTCATGTATGCACCAAAGATTGTAATGCCAGTCCGTACAAGCAGAGGAGACCAAGTGGAGTCAGAAAAGGGAGACATCACGTCTTGCAGGAAGCTTAGAAGGAAAAGTTTCAGGATGGAGATTATATTAGAGATGCGACTTGAGAGATGGCAAATATGGAGGGAGAGGTTTGATCTGCAGGGTGGTGAGGACAGGTCATTGCAGGCAAAGGTGGCAGACGTGAAAGCCTGGAGCCCAGCGGAGGGAACAGCGCCCTGTGGCATGATGGGAACTGTGGGGAAGAGGATGGCGGGTCCAGGGCCAGATGTTTGCACTCACGTCCACAGATCGTGAGGCCTCACTGAGTTGGAGGAACATGACTGGGGAGTGGCTTGTAGACTGGCTTGACTGGAAAGGAACCTGGAGGACAAGAGTGAAGCCATCTGACAAGTTAGATGAACTATAAATAAACAAGTGGGAATGGGAACAACTTGACTTCCATAAGGAGGCAGGCAAGATTTTTCTTTTTCGTTTTCGTTTTTTTTTTAAGGCTAGAGCAAGTGAGGACAATAGGCCTCTCAGGGCAGGTACCCAGGAAAGGACTTAGTGTGCAGAGTCAGCCAGGAGCACCCAGCCAGTTAGGGAGAAGACAGCCCAAGTCTTCAGCCTCCTGCTATGGACACATTTCCAGTTCCCAGTGGCCACCAAACAGCCTAGGAGAAAGCTGGGCACAATTCCCTGTGTCCATATTATAGAAGGAGAAACTGAGGCTCAAAGAAAGGGCCTGCCCAGGGCCACCCAGGATGCTGGAGGTGGGGTCAGGTAGAGAACTCATGGCACAACTCAGGCAGACTTCACGGCTGTGAGGGTCAGGGATGCCTCATGCTGCAAAGACCTGTTAGGCCACGGCAGTGGGACCCTCCCACCCTGTTTCTACATCTCCCAAATATTGATGCTAAAAGCCTGCCTCACTGAAATGACTCTTCTTTCCTCTCATTTGATTCTTGCCTGAACAAGAGCTCATATCATTAAAAAAAAAAAAAAAATCCCCAGCCCTAGCCAAACCCTCAGAGAAGAGGAATATGACCTCTCCTGGCTGAGAAGTATTGTATGTTTTTTAAAAAAGAAATGATTAAGAATTATAACAAAGTATCTGCCCAGCTTGGGAAGGGCCATTCGTCCCCAGAGACATGCTGCTGCTTGCTCCTAACTCCTGGGTGCAGAAAGCAATTTCTTAATCTCCTCCAGGATGTCAGCATCCCCTGTGACCCAAAGAGCTGACTCCCTCCTCTCAGGCTTAGCTGCATCTTGAAAGTGGAGGTAAGGATGATTCTGTGCGTAAGTCCTTCCACACAATACAAGGTCCAGTAGGCATTGTCTCCAGGGGGACCTGTGATAAGATCTGAGCCCCTGAGCAGTTGAGTTGCCCAAAGCCACTGAGATTGAGACATTCCTTGGGATCTGTGTATAGAAGCAGTTCCCATCACCCAGCTTACATTCATTCATATATGACAATTAGGCAGGGCCCTGGGAACACTAAGGGCCAGGGATTAGGGAGAGACCCAGCCTTGTAGGGCCACAAGTTTGGGGAGTTCATCACCATGCTGGCCTGCCTCTAAGGAGAACCTTGGAAGAACCACGCTGATAACAGCCCCATAGAAATGACACTAACCAGACAGAAGCAAAAGCCTGAGTGAGGAAGAGAAATGCCCCTCTCCACTCCTGCAATTTGAGGAGAAAGGCAGAACACAGAGGCACTGGACTAAAGGACCCCAAAGTTGGCTGTGGTATCCATAGATTCACTTTTCTTAACACTTTCTGCCTTGGTAAAACCTTGCTTACCAACCCCATAGAGGCTCCATGTTCTCTCCTGCCCCTGCCAAAGCTACCCCCTGGAATGCATATGACAGAGTCATTCATAGTAAGTTACAATTCCTTCACAGAGCTACCAACACGGAGTGGGGAGGGTGGTGGAAATCTAAGGTGCTGGCCTCTATGGCAAATGCACTAGAGCTGGGTGATATCTTTGGGTAAAGAGGGGTCAGGAAAATCTCTCCAAGACTATGATAGTGATCTGGCCCACCCTGAACAAATCACCTAAAGTCTTTGGACCTCCATTTCCTCCTTTGAGAAAGGGGCATGATAGTCCCAACTTCCCAGCATGGTGGTCAAGATGAAAATAAAGTGTAGTAAGCGCATAGTGTTACCACCATGTCTGACAAGTCGTAAGTACATAACGAATCTGTTTTCTCATTACTTCATTCCTTTATTCAATTGCTCACAAAATCCTTTCATGAGGCATTTGCCTCGTCCTCCTATAGCCCATCCTTGAATCTGAGTCTTAGCCTTTTGCATCCACAACACTCCTAGAGTCAGTCAGTTCTTAGCACCCACATCTTTAAGAACCCAGAAATCATTTGTCAGACTGAGTTTTCCAGAGGAAGAACTGGAAAAGAATAGGGGGCGGGGGCTGAAAATGGGGAGTCCATACCATATTAATCTCATTTAGATCTTGTCTTTGGGCAATTGAGAAGACTATTTTTAGCTTCTCTCAAATAAGCTTCCTGCTAAGTGTCCCCTGGGATCTGACACTGGCTCTGCTCACATGTCAGCCTTGGGAGAGGCAGAGCCCCAGAGGGCGAGGCAGCAGGCCCCCCAGGGGCCTGAGGGACTGAGGGATGAAGCCCTCCAAAACCTGTGGCAGAAGATAGGGCTGGGGCAGCTGTAGTGGGTAAACGGAGGAGATTGGGCTGGGTCAGATTTGAACTCCAGCTTTGCTATTTGATCCACTCTGGGTGGCCTTGAGAAATTGACTTCAGCCTTTGGTTTTCTTATTTTAAACTATGAATGATAATATGCCTGAAGTGCCCAGTATGGTGATCTGTAACTATTATCATTGTGGTTGTTATTATTATTATCAAAACATTACAGGAGTCAACGAGCCTACATGGGAACATTGGAGGTCATGTACTAGGTTTCATCAGGGCCACCAGCAAGGCTCAGAGATGTTCTCAATCTTTCATTTAACTCTTGGCTGGAATTTCAACCTTCAGGTTCAGACTTTGTCCTCCCTTGGAATGCACACACTCTGATACTCCTCAGTCCTTAGGATGGTAGTACCCTCCTGTCAGGTGAATAGACAAGATGTCATAGGAACCAGCAGAGAGATTTGAAAAAGAAAGGCAATGAACAGTCAAGACCACATTTCTCCAATGTCCTAGTTTTCCATTGGCCCCGAAGCCTCAAGTAATTTTTTTTTTTTCTGCAAAGCTGAAATACACTCAAAAGCTTCCTCTCCTTTCCCCAGACTCAGATGTCTTAAAAAGAAAACCAAGACACACCATAGGAAGGAAGCCTAGGAAATTGTATTTGCCACCAAGTCCAGATCTTGACTTTCTCACAGTCTAAAATTGAGTTCTTTGTGATCTGAGGCAGGTGAACATTTTCATAGTAATTTTACCCATTCCTTATTTCTGAACTCTTTGAAATTTGCAAAACTATTTTTAATATATTTTTATTGATTTCAGAGAGGAAGGGAGAGGGAAAGAGAGATAAAAACATCAATGATGAGAGAGAATCACTGATCAGCTGCCTCCTGCATGCCCCACACTGGGGGTTGAGCTCAGGCATATGCCCTGACTGGAAATCAAACCCGTGATCTCCTGGTTCATGGGTTGACATTCAACCACTGAGCAATGCCAGCTGGGCTGCAAAACTATTTTAATTATGTCTTCTAATTTGATCATCATCCCAGGTCTCACCAATAGACAGTGTAAGGAAGGAGATGCAAATATAGGTTCATTTTTCTCCACACCCCATGTTCTATGCCAGTGCCTTGGGATGGGTGAAAAATGGGGAGGGGACTATTATCTTTGCAGCACCACACAAGGAAGCAGCCAGGAAAGCGGGATTCACAGGGCCATGCATCAGTCCTCCGGGACACCATTAGCATGCAGCCTGCGTTCTTCAAGACAGCATAGGGTTCAGTCTGTCAGTGAGTGATCTACGATGTGTCACTTGTGCTATTAACAGGCATTTTCCATTTTTACAGTCTCAGCACATTTAGCTCCTCTTCCACAGTGCACTGCTCTGTCCTCCATTAATAACCGCTTTCAAACCCTTCCAGTCCCTACCCGGGCAGTTGTCTCGTGCCTTCTTCACAAGGCAAGGCTGGACTCTGTGACCATGGATGATGATGGGGACTTTCTATGTCCTGAGGAGTGAACTGCTATTCTGTGGTCTGAAAAGCACAGGACAAGGGAGACTGCCCTACATATTGTGGGCTTTCAATAAATCTCTATTAATGAGTGAATTAATTAAAGGTAGACATAAAAAAGGACTACTCTATTGTAGAGGTTGTCTATTGATGAAAAAGGTGGTCTCTGGACCAGGCCACATAACAAAGGATGAAAAAGGAGACAAGGATGAAGATGGTACAAGCCCTGCCTTGCTGGTGCTTATGCTTAGCAAAGGCAGAAAGAGTTGTAGCACAGTATGTACTCAAGGGTCCCATAAGGGGACTTCTGCATACTCATGGAAGATGTCAGGCATGACAAGACCTGTTGGGACATTTCAGAGCATGTCAGACAGAAATAAGAAAATCTTCTCAATTTTCTATGTTCTTGCCAGTCTAAACACTTTATTTAGTTACTCCTTGCTCAAGAATTCCAAGTGTTATAAAGGGAAGTTTTAGCCTCTTCCCCATGCTAGTAGCTATCTTACTATCCAGTCTCCAGGGTCCACTAGCTTTTTCATTCCACTAGCAATGGGGTGTGAGAATTCAGGAAAAAGAAATCCAGAAATAAAATTCTTTTTGATTAATAAAACCATTAATTTCTTCCAAATGGACTTTCAAGTCACAATCAGATACAGTCCTCCCTGTGGCATTCATTCAAAGTCATCTACAATCTAACGCCATCATACCTATCCAACCTTAGTTCTTATTTCTCTCCCAGGGAAGGATGACCATAAAAGGATGTCTCAAAAAAAAAAAAAAAAAAGGATGTCTCCATTTCTTCCCCTGGGTTATTTCCCATGCTTCAAATGCCTTACCCTCCCCTCACTTCTCTTCAGGCCAACCAGAAGCCAGTCCATCTTTTCTGGGCAGCCTTCCTCCAAGATCCCAGCTCACATCCTTCCTTTTAATAAGTCCCTATACCACATATATCACATTTTCATGAATTGACAAATGCCACATGGCTTCTCTCCTTATATCGTGCATTTTGCCTAGCATGGTGCTCAGCACTGAGAAGCAACTCGACTATGCTGAAACCAATACAAAGGGCTGACTAATAAATGCCCACATGGCTAACAGGTAAACCACAGATTCTCTATTGGTGGCCTAGGAGAGGGAAGAGGAGCAGGAGAAGGAGAGAGTAGAAATGAGGCCTGAAATAATCACCTGCATGCTCCTTGAGGAGCAGTAGCCGAGGTCAGCTTGGCTATTCCAAGAGTCTTTGGTGCTACAGGGAGGCAGTTCTGATGGGATCAGCAAGTAAGAGCTCACTCAGTCTCCCTTCTTTTCCAGCAGAAGGTATCAGTGCCACCCTGTGGCATTCCTTTGGACATTCTTTTGCAATGGCCACATACTATGTCGAGGATTTTAGCATCTATGTTCATCCGGGATACTGGCCTATAATTTTCTTTCTTTGTAGTGTCTTTATCTGGTTTCAGAATTAGGATAATGCTGGCCTCTTAAAATGAGCTTGGGAATCTTCCCCCTCCTGGAATAGTTTGGGAAGGATAGGTATTAGTTCTTGGAATGTTTGGTAAGCAGCCCAAGTGCCCATCAGTAGATAAGTGGTTTAAAAAGCTTTGGTACATTTACACAATGGAATACTAGTTGGCTGTAAAAAAAGAAGGAAATCTTACCTTTTGCAACAGCATGAATAGATCTAGAGGGTATTATTCTAAGTGAAATAAGCCAGTCAGAGAAAAACAAATACCATATGATTTTACTTACATGTGGAATCTAATAAACAGAATAAACTAACAAAATAGAAACAGACTCATAGATATAAAGAACAGACTGACAGGTGTCAGAGGAGAGGGGGGTTGGGGGCTGGATAAAAAAAAAAGGTGAAGGGATTAAGAAAAAACAAATTCATAGACACAGACAAGAGTATGGTGATCACCAGAGGGAAAGGGGGTGGGTATAATCTCACCTATATACACACATATACATACAGATGATGTATTATAGAAATGCATACCTGAAACTTATATAATTTTATTAACCAATGTCACCCCAATAAATTCAACTTTAAAAAGGTGGGGGGAGAAATGGCCAGATATTTCCCTTGAAACAACCATCAAAGAAAGAGAGGAATCCATGGACCAGGAGGGAAATAGCAAAGCCAATTTGGAACCAACTTTAGCCAAGGAAATGGCGCAATCTAGCTTTAATGCAATTAAATCAAATTACTTCCAAAAAGAGATGGAATATGACAGCAACTTCTTAGGGGGCAGGCTGGGATTTATTCTCTTTTGGAGAGCCAAGCCCGGATTTAGCTTTACATAGGCCTGGGGCAGCAAAGATATGGGGGAACTCTGGAATGTTATTCTTTCACAGAGAAAATTTTCAACAAAAGAAGAAAACTCAATTAGAAATAGCAAATGAAAGAGCAGAGCTTTCAGGATAACCAGGAGTAAATGGGTGCGAGCTCCAGTATTTTGGATGCGAGTGATAAACAGAAGAGTGAGAAGACCCCTCTCCTGTGGGCAGCCTGGTACTTCCATAGTTCTGTGGACAGATAGAATAACAGCATTCTTGCAAGCTTGTATGTGTCCAGTAACACAGCTACCTATGCGGCACTATATTGATACATTCAATTCCTATTTAAGGCATCCAATACCCACTAAAAATAGCTTCCATTATTAAGCATTTGTTAGGGGCTTGGTACTAGCTCAAGAACTTTACATTTTTTATTCCTTAAATGAGCTCATCCTCATAACAGTTCAGGGAGCTAGGTAGTATATCTATTTTACAGGTGAAGAAACTGAGGCTCAGAGATGCCAAGTGTGACTAAGAGCACCCAGCTTGCAAGAGGCAACGTCAGAGTTCAAACACAGGCCTTCCTGACTCTACTGCTCCAGCATTTGGAACTACACAGAGTTAGGCTCAAAGCACTGAGGACTCTTGAACTCTTGAGTATCCCTCCTCTCACAGTGCATTAGACTTTGCCATGATTATTTATTCCCTGCCAGACAATGAGCATGCTGAAGTCACTCTATCATCAGCACTCAGCAAGATGATTACTCTCTTAAGTCAGGTTCCGCAGAAGAAGACCCTGAGTGGAGGATACCTGTGTTAGTGCTTGAGGATGTGCTCCTAGGAGATACTGAGGAGAGAGTGGGACAAGAAGGACAGACGAGGAGAAAAAAACAAGCAAGGTTATGCTACAGGTGAAGCCACAGCTTCTGACTGATCAGGTAGAAGTCTCTGGAGTAGAAATTACAACTCAGAATGTGTCTCCCCCCAAAGGCAAGGGAGCTACGAGCCACCCTGGGAGGAGGGCTTGGGAAAATTCTGGGACTTGCCAATTCTTGCTGCATAAGCAGCTCTAGTAGCTCAAGGACAGTCCTCTGAAGAAGGGCACAATTACAAGCCATCAGCAGCAAAACAGTCAGCAGCTGAGGGATGGATACACAGAGAAGAAATGTCTGCAACAATCATGGTCAACAAATTTCGGAATCTGAATTGAAAGCCTTGTGTTAACCATTGAAGTCAAGGAGTCAGAGAGCTCTGGGGCAGGAACCGAGTCACAACTGAATGAAGGACCATCCCTTCACACCTGCAGGGAGGACCATCCATTTACACCTGCAGGAAGCCAGTTGCCATAGTCATGGCAGGTACATAATATAGGTCAGGGGCACAAGAGGTGTCATTATCACATACTGTAGTTTACTTCTGAATCTGAGCATGGGTGATGCCTCCACATCAATGTCCAGAGTTCACTGTTAATGGGAATGAAGGAGGGAGAGTTTGGCACAAGGATGTTCCATTGACCAGAAGGGGATACAAGGGATGACCAATAGAAAAAGGAACCAGATCTTTTTATTGTAAAAATCATGATTTGATCACTCAGCCACTAAATGACCATTCAGAGGGCTAAGGACCTTGAGAAATCCATAGATGGCATGCCTAACTAAATTTCCAGACTAAGGAATAGCCCCATCCTATATACCAAGAGGAAATGGACCATTTTCTCTCCCATCTACAGATCTCATGTTCTGATTATGACGAGGACGGGCCAAGAACAGGGTGGCAGCCTTGTGGAGGAGGTAATGACAGTCTATGCCCTCAGTCAACCCCATGTAGACTAGCTCAGCATCCTAAAACACAAGTAGCTGGAAACCAGGGCAGGGAGGTGGCTCTGGTGAACAAAGAGTGGACAGGCAGAGGTTAGAGAAAACAAGAACAAAGGAGAAAAGAAGGGGTCTCTTTGGCTGGGAGAAAGGAGGATAGTATGCTAAAGCCAGGTCTCCTGGGGCAATGGGTAGGTGGGGGGATTACAAACCCTCTGAAAGAGAGCCAATCTGTCCCCTTTACCTAACAGCTTTACCTCCCAGCAGGGGCCTGGCAGCGTTCCAGCTACTGCTCTCTCTTTTTTCTGGCATCATTAGCCTACATCAATTGCCTTCTTCCTCTAGGACTAGAATTGGGGAACTCCCTCAACAAACACACTTGTGCCCAATCTCAGGTTCTGCCAATGTTACAGTTGGCCCACCTTCCCCACCTCCTTCCCTAAATGCATCCACTCTGAAAGTCAGCTTTGATGCTTCCTCCTCTCTGTCTCCCAAGACCAATCACCAGCTCACATTGCTTTTTCCTTCAAAGTATCTCTTCTGTTTTATTTACCTTCTTGGGCCTGTAAGAGAGTGGAAAGAATATGGAATGTGTGTTCCCAGGATCTCTGCTCAAATACTAGACTTTCCACCTGCTGGCCTTGTGAGATTGAGGGCTTCCTCCTCTCCTTCCTCCTCCAACCACCAGCATCCTGCCCTCCACCACCTGGACTGCATAGCCAATCAACTCAGGATCCACCAGCCAAAAGAGCTGTGTATACACTCCCTGCCCTACTCCCCACACTTTGCTCCAAGGCTAGATGCTCTCAGTTACCAACCTAGGGTTGGCTTCTGGCCCATAAGAATCCATCAGAAGTTCTGTTCTTAAGACAAAATCTCACCAAAAATAACGTTGTTTGTTTTTTATTGGAATTTTAGACTGAGACCCTTGACCTGTCTGTAGCCCCTTGATGAATGAGGCCTGGTGAGACAAAATGGGCACTTTAGTATAACTGAATACTTATATATGAGTTAAAACATAATGCCTCTTAATAATATTTAGTACTGATTAATCCCCTTTGTCCAAACAAAAAATTTTAGTTGCCAGGGAAATTTATACCTAGACTCTGAATAAAGAATCTATGAATAATGGTTCTTTGTTAGCCTAAATTGGCTTTTTTAACTATAACATTGAGAAGTCTTGGGGGCAAATATTAGTATTAACAGTATGGTGGGAAAGAATGTCTTTTTCCAAATAACAAATCTGTCAATAGCACATCCCCCCTCTCAACTAATAAGCAGGCTGTTCACTGATAAGAACTGAGTAGATGCCAGATGACTCCACAGGATCTTCTCTCCTGCTGTGCCCTGTACACAGGACTCCCAGGGAAGGAGGCAAGACAGAGTATCACATGCAGCAACATGTAAATGCAGTACAAACACACAAAGCTATGTGTGTGCAGCATAATTAATCACTGAGCAGAAATAAGATTGTGTGAAGTGTGAACAAGCCATGAATTCATATGTGTGATGTGTCGGTTTATTCTCTGAATGCACAGAGAACAAAAGAGTGCCCAGCTTTTAGGATAGTTGTATGTTTGCTTTCTTGAATCTCCACTTCTCAGAGTAGAAGCCTCCTTTTTCCTATTCCATGACCAGGTAGTTGGTCAGTTAATCAAAAGACTTGGTTCAATCAATATAGAACACACACATGATAAACATTTTATCTCAATTCAAAATATACATGCATGGTTATTATAAAACTTTATGTGTAAGGACAAGGCCACAGCCTGGGGATAGAGATCTGAAGATGACTGTTCCAGCCTTTCTCTCTCTCTCTCTCTCTCTCTCTCTCTCTCTCTCTCTCTCTCTCTAATTTTTCTCTTGCATAAACAACATTCTTAATGCATCCTTGACAATTTCTAGCTTTAATTTCTTCAGAGTAGAACAACAGTTTACACATGAAAGAATCTGAGTCCAAAACCCTAGATTTTTATAACTTTTGTTTTGATCTTTTATATTTGTCTCACCCACATCGAATTGACATCCATTCTTTTTAGTAATTCACCTTTACTGAGACATTCCAAAGCATTCAACCTAGTTTTCACAAAAACTTTGATTCTTTTCATACTTATATTTTATTTAAGTAGTATTATATGACATTAAATTAATGTCTTATACAAGTGTGATAGCAAACGCAACTGACTCTTGGTAGACCCACTACCCACCTGGAGGCAGCAGAAGTGTGCAGGTGTATGAGGAAGTAACCTGCCCTCCTGGCCTGCAGCATGTGGCTGACAGCAACAGTCACCTGCATTAGCAGGACACCACTACTCAGGGCAGCGGTGACAATATAATTTAGTAAACCCACTTTGGGATGTGATAAAACTAGGAAGATTGGCTAAGAGAGCTTCTCTTCTATAGCCTGATCCCATCCTCTTCTTTTGTTTTAATGCTAACAGTATTTTATTCACATACAGTCAACATACCTTAAAATGTACAAATGTTAAGTGTATACAGCTCAATGCTCCAGTAACTTCCACCTAGGCCAAAATAAAGAACATTTCCATCACTCCACAAAGTTCTCCTTTTCTACCCTCCAAACCATCCCTGCTTTCCCAAAACAACCAGCCTTTTTATTTCTGTCACAGTGGATTATGTTTGTCTGTTCTTGAACTTTACATAAAAGAAATCACCTGAACTTTGTGTCTGGTTCCTTTCCCTCAGTGTGATGTTTTTCAGATTAATCCGTGTTGTTTAAGTATCAGTAGTTTGTTCTTTTCTTTTTATTGCTGAGATGTATTTGATTCCAATCCTCTTAACTGAGTTTACTGGCAATCAAACCCAGTTTGTCTACAATCTTTTCAGCTCTTGTTTAAGCTCTACAGCCTTCACTAGCTGCTGCCAGCAGGAATGTGTTCACCCAAGGTCTGAAGGATTATCTCCTCCAACAACTAGTGCACTGACAGATCAAAATGTAAAGCTAGAGGCATTATCTGAGTGATTGAGAATCCATAAACTTATTGTGCTAGGCCTCTCTTTTCCTCCATCCCACCCCCACAGACATAGAAGAACACCAGTTTTATAAAACTATTTTAGCTCATCACAAGACTAGTAACTCACTGTGGTTTGCTCAGAAGTCTCCAGCCCATCTCCAGTACCCACCAGTCATAGTGATAGGCACCTACCCATCAATATTGATAAATCTGCCTCAGGAAGCCCATGTAGCTGGGTTTGCCTATATTACCAAATGAGTCATTCATGAGTAGAGTACCTGGTGTTATTTGAACTCTCTTTTGTAAGTATCTTGTAATAATATCATTCAGAAAACCCATTTTGGGATATACTAAAACTAGGAAAGGAGACCAGCCCTCTTCCTCTCCTGAGTTCAGTGCTTTTGAGAATTTCATCTCTGCATCAGGAAGCATTGGTGGCCCAGGGCCAAGTTCATTTGGCAACTCTCAAGGCTCTGCTCAGCATGACTGACAGGCCAGTGGTTGTTGAGAGGTGTAGGGAGCAAAAGGGAGGGTGGAGCTCAGATTTTTCATGCTGGGCAGTTGGCAAAGCCACACTCCTGAGGGTGGGACAATGCTCCTTGATCAATAGAGACAGTGAGCAAGATAGGTAGGGATGGAGTCTGCCAGAAGATCTGGTCCATCCTTCACTGCTTGGGTTGGTTGGTACTAATTGTCCAAAAGTCATTAGGCTGATGTCTGGCAGGACACCCTTGATGAGAAAAGGTACAGTATGCATTGAGATTTTGGTTATATAACTTGGCCTTTTGTTGACAGGGATATGGAGGATAAGCAAGAAGAAAAAAAAAAGGATAAAATAAACACTGGGAAGCAAGCTCTCTACCTCTCTTGTCAGGCTGTTTGAACACTTCACTCTCTCACTTCCATAAAAGAAATGAGATATTTTCTGCTCTGATGCAGAAAGAGAATCTGTTTGCTGAGCTCATCCACTGGGATGTTAGCCTGTTGCTTTGCAGCTCTGTGAATTCTCCAAGAACTAGAGATTATTCTCAGCTTGGTTCTACTTTTTTCTCAGGGGAGATCTGAGTTCCATAGATGGAGTCCAGGGTAGAGAGCTGAGACTCCTGGCTCTGACTCACAGCTGACACATTTTGTGGCATCAATAAGATAGTCAAGGTTCTCAGATGCTAGGAGGAACTGCCCACCCCCATCACAGAGGTACACTTTCAGAAGGTATGTTAGAAGCATCCTTGCAAAGAGATCTGGGGAAAATAATTAAAATACAAAGGGAGAATGCCACTAATGGTCAAATTCGCAACATATTTTTGAGCTTCCAAGGTAAAAACCCAAGTGTTCTAACAAAAACCTAACAAGGAGTCTCAAGGGATGCAATGAGCAGGCCAGAGGCCTAGAATGACAAGATGGGGTCTCTCCAGGAGGCCATATGTGGGAGGAGAACCTGACTGTGCCACTCAGCTCTGCCCAGCTGGCAGGTGTGGGGATAGCCAATAGGAGGTCCTTCTTAGTGATCACCATTCATTGCTTACATGAAGCCAGCTGGTTAACCCTGCCCATGTGGGAAGAACTAGAGGGTGGTGGTAAGGGTTGGGGAAACCTTAGTCTGGACAAGGATACCTTTAGATTTCTGCTTAGATTCACTTGAAGAAGAAAACCAGAATTGAGGTAAAAATGACCTCAGATCTAGGAAGAACTTTAAAGTGGGAAATGTTCTCTCCACTTCAGTGAGGTGGGCACAAAAGGAAGCTAACTAGACAATCCAAGAAAGACCACAGGGTTGATCTTAGGGAGAACTGTGAACATTATGGCAAGTATGATAATATCACCTTCTACTCAGCCACATCAAGAAAAAGTCTCAACCATTCTCTCAGGGGCCCACTTTCAAAGAGAGGCTCTTTGATACCCCTTCTCTTGTCACAGAACATACCCTCAATCTTCCTGCTCACAAGATCTACCCTGGGCCAGCAGACCCTGAGAGCACAACCCTCCCCACATGGTCCTAAGGCTCCACATCCATCTCCTCTCTGTTTTTCTCATTGGGCTTCCCCTTCATACCCCACTTCACTAAATGCTACCCCCACCTTGCCACACCCATTTTCCAACCCAATGCTCATGGCCTTTATATAGTCCTGCTCCTCCTTAAAATGGGACTGAAGGCCCACTCTTCCAAGAAACCTTCCTGGGTTGATGCTACCAAAAAGGGATATAAAATATGGAAGCTCCTCACCCCTGTTCGGGTGACTGACATTTATGTTTCTTCAACTCTGAGCTCTTGCCATCAGAGCTGACACCTGTGTTGACACATTTATCTAGGTTCCAGACACAGACAACCCAACTAGGTGTCTGGCTTCTGATAGAGGACAGGGCCCCCATTACTAGGATCCAGGCTATTTGGCTGCATCATTCCTAAGACAAGTTTTATCATCCCTTATAGACTGACCAAGCTGACCCTTTCCTTAATCAGATTCTTCTCTCATTATTCCTCCTCCAGAGCAATAGAAAATTCAACAAGAAACTTCACTATTCATCTCATTTGGGAGATGAGCAAGTTCTCCAACTAAACTCTGTTTTATCCAAGGATGTGACTATTCAGAGGAGAGGAAAGAGGATAGAGAGGGCCATGCTGAGCAAAGAAGCCAGATGCCACAGAAGATGAAATGGGTGATACAAAAGGGTGGGGCAGGCGGGCTCTGAGGAGGAGGAGGAATAAACAAGACTGGGGGTGGTTTGTCCTCTATGATGCCTTGACAAACTCCTGAAATGTCCTAACATGACTAAACCACATTTGGGAAGTCCCCAGGGTCCAGAACTAGCAAACAGAAGTGTGTGTCAATCTCCATTTGCAATTGTTACTAAATCTTCAGATGTGTCTGCTTTTCCTTCTCAACCGGCTTGTAAGAGATGAAGGTGTCTATTAGCCTAAGTGCTCCACCGATATCCCATCTGGGAACAGCTGAAGTCCAGGAGAACGAGAGTGTGCTCTCTCTTGACTCTTTCTCAGTCTCACTCAACGTGTGCATGTGTAGGTGCGTGAGGGAGAGGAGGTGAGACATCCTGGGTAGATCACTGGGTCAGCATCACCATCTCCTGTCCATGATGATTTCCCTGCAGACACTTCAGAACAGGACTAGAGAAAGCCACCAGCCTCCTCCCCTCAGGGCTGGCAATGAAAAGATCAAAGGAGAGAATGTGATAAGGTAGGAGACAAATGCAAGAGATTATGACCCTCCCAATCAATAAAACAAGGCCTTCCCTACCTTCAGTGCTGGTGTCCTCATCCTGCCAGCAGGGCCTGAGGCTGCACCTCCCACAGCTGCTCAATTTAGAGATCCTGCGGAGGAGTCCCCCCTGATCCCTAGAGACCCACGGTGCTATTTCCAGCTCTCCGGTTGTCTCCTCTCTGCCAGGACTTGTGATTCAAAGCAACCCAGGAGGCCTGGTGGCTGTTTTCTTCTGGCCTCCTTAGAGGTTATAGGCCAGTACCTGTCCCCAAAACCTCCTCTCTCAACCAGGAGTCCAGATCTGCACAGTTAGAGAGCATCTCTGACCTCCCTCATCCAAGCTAAGGCAATGAGGGTCCTTCCGTAACTTACACAAAGTCACATGGCAGGCTGTTGGCCAAGCCCACAAGGAACTCGGGCTTCCAGACTCGTGATCCTGGCCCCTTGTATCTCAACCTTGAATGTTACTTTCACTGGAGAGTAAACATATAAATCCAGACCCAGTACTAATGTCAAATGACCTAAACCAGCCCCAGGAAAAATAGCAATTAGTGCCCACTTCTCTCCTTTCTCCTCTCTTCTGGCATTTGATGCTATTCTCTGGACCCCGAGTTTGGACCCCTGCAATGTGTTAGGAGGAAAGTTGGGCTCCTCTTGGCTGTGTGATTAAGGACAGTTCCCTTAGCTTCTCTGAGCCTCCATTTCCTCATCTACAAATTGAAATAATAAAAACCTTGCCCTCACTATACCTCTAAAAGCAAATATACAGCAGGGCTCTGCAGACTAGAAAGGGCCATAGAATGCCACTCATGTTTATTTGAACCTCCTCCTTAAAGTTACTTTCACCCACATGTTGGGACTGTTTGTAAAAAGCAGAAAAAGCCACGGTGGTGATATCTGAGTCAGGACCTGTCAGTTCAGCTCTAGGTGATGCTGCTCTGACCACACTCATTCAATTGTAGATTTGGCCCTGTGATGATGGAAGAATGTTGTTGTTCACATTGGTTAGCCATCTATTCTTTTAATGGAGTAGGAGCTCTAGCAATGAGGAGTAGGAAGGATGAGATGGGTGAAGCGCTGAGAAGAATAAAAACTGGAGAGTTGGGGTGGCCCTAGAGAACCCCTAAATATCTCTCCCAAGCCCTCTGCTGGTCACCCGTCAAGGTCTTGTTTACTCTTTTTCTGGCTTCAGTCCTGGGTGCCTGGGTCAAGCCCACTCTGTTATTTTGAAGCAGGAAATTATTGACCCATAACACAAGCCTATAATAAATAGCCTCATGTCATAAAATGCAGGCCCTCCACAGAGCCCTGCATTTGGAAAACACTGAGGCATGTGCACGTTGCTGCCCAGAATATATTTGGTATCTGGCTGCCCCCTCCCCTTCTTCTGCAGAACAGGACACGGTCCAGGCAGGACAGCCCACAGCCTGGCAGGAACCAGTCTCAGCCCCTCACCCACAGACTGACTGCTCGGCAAACTCTGTCAGCATTTGTCCTTCCATTTCATGTTCAATATCTTTCAATGAGGTGCTGAAGTGAACACATTTAAAAACATGGTGTAAAAACAGAGGAGACAATCCAGGTGGTGTGGATCAGTGGTTGAGCTATGACCCAGGAACCAAGAGGTCACTAATTATATTCCTGGTCAAGGCACATACCTGGTACCCGGTTGCAGGCTTGATCCCCAGTAGGGGGCATGCAGGAGGCAGCCCATCAATAATTCTCTCTCATCATTGATGTTCTCTCTCTCTCTCTCTCTCTCTCTCTCTCTCTCTCTCTCTCTCTCTCTCTCTCCCTCCCTCCCCCTTCCTCTCTGAAATCAATAAAAAATGGTATTAAAAAAAACCACAGAGGAAACAGGGGGAGAGCCTGCAAAAAAGCAGGTCTCTATCATTACCCAGGGTAGGGAAGTGCTCCTGGAGTGGCTGGGTTACAGCCTCTCCAATATCTCAGAGGCTGGAGTGCGGTGGGCAGGAAATGCTGGGTAGGGGAAGGTGGGTGCCCCAGCAGAGCTGAGCTCAGCTACAGGGATAAGCCACTCCTCCTGGTCCACCATGGGTCTTAGAGAGGCTCTCTCCTCCAAAACCTGGCTTTTGAGGTGAGGAGACAGGGTGGAGAGCAGCTCTCCTGGGTTTGAGGCCCCAACTGAAACTTCCAGAAGTGCCCCAGGAGCCATGGAGGATTCTCTAGTCCTCCTAAGATCCTGGCCAGTTTGACTGTAGCAATGGAACCATTTTTTTCCCCATCCAGGCTTTTTGGCTCTCCCTCTAATCTGATCTATAAGCAGCCTCTAGGTAAGTCTCAGGCAGGTAAACAATTAGTCTTCTCATTTGTGCTGCACCCTCTTCACATGAAGTTTTCTCTCTGCTAGTTAAAATGTAAACCCTTGTGAACCCTCCACATCTCAGTAGGAATGAGTTTCTGATGGGTCTTGGGGGTGGGCATGTACAGGGAAGGGCAAGAAGGAGCCAGAGCCCTGGACCTGGAGGGGGCAGAGGAGTGTAAATTGGGAGGAAGAAGGAGGCTACATGGGAAAGAATCTAAAGAACAAGGTACAGCAATAATTGCAGAAGCTCAGCATAATCGGACATGAAATTTTGAGTCAAAAGATCAGGGTTCAGCTCCCAGCTCTGCCTCTTCTTTAGCTGAGGTTTCTATGAGCCTTCGTTTCATCATCTATAAATGAGATTAATTATGCCTACCTCACTTTCCTGCCTCCCAGGGTTGCCATGGGGATGTGATTAGATGGCAAACGTGGAAGTGTTTAGTGCAAACAGCTCACTGATGTCAGTGGTTGTTATTTGTCAGCTTCCCCGTCAGTCCCCCCAATCCACCTTCCGCCTCTCTGCTGGTTCCTGCACGCGGCGGCTGTTGGCCAAGTTACGGACCTGCTGACTGGGCTTCTGGTAGAAACTGCAAATAATACTCCACCTCCTGCATCTCTCCAACCTTGCAGCATCAGCATCCCCCTGACCCCACAGGCAGCCGGCCTCAAGCCTTCATGAAAACCAATAAGTAGAGCCCCCCAATGTCAAATCTGGGAGGCCGTGCCCGGGGGCAGCAGGCACTGAGTGGAGCTGTTGCTGTGCAAAACAGGAGGGGTGACAGAAGGGAGCTCTGGGGGGTGTAAATGCCTTGGCCCCAAGCCCTCCCTCTCCAAAGGGCTTGATCTGTGTCTCCCTGTGGCACAGGCTAAAGAACAGAGCCAGGCTGTCAGTGCTCGATGCTGGGAAAAGGAGGGAATTTGCCAAACGAAGTCTGGAAGCAGTCACATTTGCTGTCTTTAGGGAAGTGTCTCAGATTCTTTCTTGGCTCAGCTCAGGGCTGGTCAGAGGGACAGGGTGCTCCCCTGGAGTTGTCTCCCACAGGCAAATTTGTGAAGCAGGGAGAACCCCAATCCGGCACTCCTGAGCCACACCAGACAGGCACACGGTGTGCACACATAGAGAGATTTTGTTTTTTGTTTGTTTTATCACCACTAGTGTTATTTCCTGCCCCCTGAATACCTGCTGAAGCTCTGCCCAAATTCAGGACATTACCTTATACCTCCAATATCTTCCAAACATACATGCACCAAATACCAACATACCAAAAAATGTATTGGTTCCATGAGACAGTCCTCTGGCTCTCAGGACTCTAATTTGGGAATGTAGTCAGTTAAAAGAAGAATCCAGTTTAGTGGGTTTATCTGAGGAATGCAATGATTTAATTGTTTAATCCATCTGGAATTTATTTTTGTATTCACTATACAGTAAAAATAGAGAAAAGATGGAAAGCTACCCAATTTGTAGTAAGAAGTCACTTTTACTCAGATATAAAACAAACAAAAAAAATACTACACATATTTTCCCTATGGGCATAGGCTTAAGAACCTTTGTAAAATACTTGCCCCCAAAATTCAACACTATATCAATAATGCAGTTTGCCTTCTATGAGCATGGAGGAGAGAAGCAGAGGGGAAAAAAAGGAGTTTAGAATAGCAGAATATATTAAGTTTCTTCAAGTGTCTGGTATGAAGCAGGCAGCCTAGAGTCTGCCAACCTTATACAGAGAGACCAAGAGGCTCTGAAGAGTTTGAGAACTGGGGAATGAGAAGCCGACACAGTACTGATTCTGATCATGCTAAGTCAGTTTGGCTGTCAAGGGAGATTTAAAAAATTTAAATAACCCTCTGTTGCTGTGCAACCCCAGGTGGCTGGGTCAGGGAGCAGACCACCGTCTCTTGCCTGGACCACACAACAGCCTGCTGACTGGCAGCTGCCTCTACTCTCTCTCCCTCAATCCATTCTCCACACCATTGTTGGTGTGAGCTTATCCTAGCAAATGCTAAAATTCAAATGTTTCAATATCTCTCTGTCACCTACACAGGGATGTCAAGTGGTTTTACAGCACAAGTCTTGGCCTAGTGGGGACATCATGCTCTCAACATACCTTACACCTTTATCTACCCAATGCAGGTCAAACTCCTCAGTAGGCACAGCAGGCCTTCAGGGTGTGGGTCTGCTCCCTTCTAGAGTCACCTTTTACCACCCCTCTCCTGCACCCCGTTTTCTAATTTTATTAAACCATTTTCAGTTTCTTGAACATGTCCTCTCTTTCATCTGTATCGTCATATACATTTCCTTTGGAATGGCATTCCCAGCCTGAATTAGGTGTTCCTTTTCTCTGCTGTTGGTAGTAGCAACTGTCTGGTCTTGACATCCCATATAATAAAAGGCTAATATGCAAATTGACCAAATGGTGGAATGACTGATCACTATGATGTGCACTGACCACCAGGGGGCAGACGCTCAATGCAGAAGCTGCCCACTGGTGGTCAGTGTTCTTTCACAGGGGGAGCGCTGCTCAGCCAGTAGCTGGGCTCATGGCTGGAGAGTGCAGCAACGGTGGCAGAAGCCTCTCAGAGAGCAGGCCTAAGCTGGCAGTCAGACATCCCCCAGGGCTCCCAGACTGCTAGAGGGTGCAGGCTAGGCTAAGCTGAGGGATCCCCCCCCCCCCACCGAGTGCATGAATTTCGTGCACTAGGCCTCTAGTCTATCATAATACTGCAATGCAATTGGCTATTTCTCTACCTCCCCTACTAGAATGAGAATCCCTCAAGGGCATGTTTTATCCAGTTTTCTATGTGCAATTCTAGCACAGTGCCTGAAACATGGCAGATGTTCAATATAGTCAGATGTAATTTATTGCATCCAACCAGTATAGTATAGTGCAGTAAGGGAAGACAGAATGGTGGTAATTGCCCATAGGCACAGACTCAAAGATCTAAGACCTTGACAGGGGAAAAAACTATTTTAAGCTGTGGGTAGTGAAGAAGTTAATCCAAATAGGAAATCCCATCAGTAGGCCAACTATTGTCATTTACCTTAGCCATTTCATTCATTCACTCATTCATTCATTCTTAAACAAAACATATTGTTTACTCTAGCAATCAGTAACAAACTGTTTCAAAATTTCAAGAGTTTAAAACAACAAAAGTTTGTCACTTAGGCAGGATCTCTAACATAGATTAGTGGGGGGTGAAGCAAGCACTCCACACTTTCTGAGAAATATTCACTATCTCATGGCTTCACCATCTGGCGGACATGGCCTTCTTGTGTGCAGGGGAAGAGACAGGCAGGGGTCACACACTAATTCTCCTATGCTTCAATCCAGAGTGACACATATCACCTCTGCTCCCCAGCCCATTGCCAGATTAGTCACATGGCACCACTAGCAGCAAGGAGGCTGGGAAACATGGGAGCTAAGAGCAAATGTCTGGTAAGTGGTGCTCACGCTGTCATAAGCACCATGTTCTAGATACTGAGCTAAGCCTGAGGACACGGTAAGTAAATGTGTTCCCCACCTCTTTTCCCTCAAGGAGTTCATAGCCAAATAGATGATAAGATGTTTAAATAGGTACATAAAAATTATTAAGGCAGAATATTCCCAGTTATGAGCCCACCTCAGTGAGCCAAGTTCCAGAATCAAATCCAAGCATTAATCTAGCCTTTCCAATAGAATGCCCCTATCTATGCGACAATCCTTAAGGCACACTATTATAGGGATTATCCTTCCCATCGTGTCAGCCTAGACACTGAGAAGTCTTCAGCCTCATGTTGCCCCCGCCCCCCCCCCCCACCACCACACACACACCTTAGAATACAAGGTTCTGTTCTGATTCCTCGTCTTCTCCCCCTTCCCTTTGTCTCTAGGCAAGCTATATTGCCCTTTCTCGGGAAATTACACCTTGCCTCTGTCTCTGCTCAAGGAAGCTGACAACCTATTGTCAAACCAAAATTTCATATTATCTTGGGAGGCTGAGAATAAAACCAAATTTCCCTCTAATATCAGGGAATCTTGAGCTTTGGAGACTCAGAAATATCTGGGCAGAAAGTCAAAATTGCTGTAACATATATAAACATTTTCTTACTTTGAATCCTGTTATCTGTGTTGAGGCACATGGCACAATGACAAAGTGCAGAGGTTTGTTTTCTATCTTTCTCCTCTTTTATTCTCCACACAGCCTCCCTTTTCCGCCCTCTGCCAATTGTCTGGTGACCTTCTGTCACTGTGAGTTACTGAGGCTCTCCATCCCTGTCTGTACCTCCCAGACAGCCTCTTGTTTCACACCCAGCCCAATCCCTTCCCTTCCACCCAATAAAAGCTACCTGTCCTGAGTTCCCTTTCTCCTCAGATGACCTGTGCACAAAAAGAACTAAGAGTGCTGGCCTGGCCAACTGGTAGAACACCGAGAGGTACAAGATTATTTGTAGGATCTCAGGGCCCAGGGCTGCTCTGGGCAAAGAGAGGGAGGCATGGCCAAGCCAAGTAGCCAGCTGGCTCTCTTGGCTGGATGTTACTGTCAGCTCTCTATCATGTATTGGTCTGCAATATGAGTTTACTCGGAAGGCACAGAGTGAGGAGAATAAAGACTACAGAGGGGCCACCTTGTGCTTCTCTCGTATGTTAGCAGCAGACACAAAGATGGCTGTGTGATCAAGAGCCGTGAACAAAGTAGATTTTTCTAGTGCCAAGTTCCTCTGTAAACAGACACATTTAATTTGTTACCTGTCAATGGATGACTGCATTTTCAGAAAGAACTGCTCAAAAAGGACTACAAGTAATACAAAGGAATGAACACTAGTCCCTGAATTCCAGGCATCTGTGGTTATGTCAGTAAGAGAGATTTTCATAAATAGGGACCTCCCAACAAGTCTAAAAATCATACTGCTAGCCTTGGCCTGTCATGTGACATACCTGAGGTTTACACTGAATACAAAGACTGAAAGTGGTATTTTGCTTTAGTACAGAGGAAAAAGACAATTCATGGTAAGCTTATAACTTCTGCAGGGAGAAAGTTGAAGCCAGCTATTGAGGATTTTCAAAGAGCAAATATAAGAGCTGATAGTGTTTAAAATCTACTGTCCAAGTAAATAGTGAGGTGAAAGAAAAATAATGCACACTGCACTTAAAAAGCTATTCAGCTTTTCTGACAAATCTTTTCTGGAGAATATTAATGTTGGAGGAGACCTTAGAAGATATCTAGTCAAATGCCCAGTCAATGTAGGAATGAATCCATGAGATGTAGTCATTCAACCTGTCTTGATCACACTCAGAAATGAACATTCATTGCCTTGCAAGCCATGTATTCCCCTGGAGAATCATTCCAATTGATTAATTAAACTGTTACTGGTACCAACACCTGGACCTCTCATTTGGAAATCCTTACCCTTTTGAGATGTTCAGGTAAACACTGAAGCCCTTGTAATCATTTCACTTAAAAACACTATCAGAAATGGCATGATTGTCAGGGAGAAGTTTTGTGGAAATAGTACAATTTCCCCAGTATCCTCCCAAAAGCTGATCCCTCCAATCACTCATGTGTTTTTAGTGCCATTCTTTCTTTCCATGGTTTTTCAGTGTTTCTCTCACTCTTTCCTTCTTTACAGACTATAGCTCTACGTGCAACAACAAATAGATACTAAAATGCAAGGACTTAGCCATCTTGGATCTGTCCCTCCCCCCACCCTCCCTTGCAGGGCAGCCCTCTTGCTCCACAAGCTCACTTGGGGACTCAGGTCTCTTTCCCTCTGCAGCTCCACATGGACAAAGCTGAGCTGCCCCTTGCTCAGCATTCCAACATGCAGGAAGGGAGCAGAGAGTCCAGGGCAGCAGTTTCCATTTAGGCAGATGAAGCATAAATTGCACACATTAATTCCACTCACATTTCATTGGTGGGCATTTAGTCACAAGGCCCTGCCTCCTGGCCAGGAAACAACAGAGAAATGTAGTTTCGAGTGGGATAGACATGTGCTATGGAAGGAAGAATAGACTTTGAAACTTTGGAGGAACAATTACCAGGTTTCCACATATTCTATACCCTTCTTTCCCTTTCCTTATTTTTTTTTTCGCTTTCCCACTTCTTTTATTTTCCTTATCTCCTTCTCCTTTCTTCCTCTCTGAACTAGCCATAATGTAGAAAATGTATAATTGTGTGTGTGTAGAGTGTGTATGTATAAATACACATATATAATACATATATACACATATACACAGAAAGAGCATATATGTGAGTACATGTATTTATGTTTTTTTCATACACACACACAGGGGTTGGCTGAATTTGAGAGGTACCTGCAGCCTGTGTAGAAGACATACCACCCATACAGAACTACCTTGAGTTCATCTCTTTCTGGTTTCAATCCTATGGTTTTGTCTTTCTTTCTTTTCTTTTTTTTTATATATATTTTATTGATTTTTTACAGAGAGGAAGGGAGAGAGATAGAGAGTTAGAAACATCGATGAGAGAGAAACATCGATCAGCTGCCTCCTGCACACCTCCCACTGGGGATGTACCCGCAACCAAGGTATGTGCCCTTGACCGGAATCGAACCCGGGACCCTTTAGTCCGCAGGCCAACGCTCTATCCACTGAGCCAAACCGGTTTCGGCTGGTTTTGTCTTTCAAGCAGGCCTCCCTTCCCCATATCCCAGGTGCAAAGTAGGTGGGGCTCTGTCCTCTCTAAGCTATGTGCTCCACTTGTGAGTGAATGGGCTCAGACTTACTTCACTGCTAAAAGGAGGAAGTGAGCGCAAAGGGAAGAGCCTTCTCTCTGCCTGCACTCGCTTTCTCCTTTGTCATCAGCTGGGCTCGACCTCCCTGCCAGGCTCAACAACGAGGCTCAACCATCAGATGGAATCTGTTTGTGGTCTTCGGAGCCTAATCCCTTAGGTCAAACAGGCAGTTCCTACCATTGAAATATCAGAAAAGAAATAGACGATGTATTGCCAAACAGAGAGATTAGAGAATCCAAGTTGGAAATTCAGGCAGTAAGAAATAAGTTGGTCATGTTCCAGCTATTATGCATGCAACAAATGTCTGAAATATTTTTTTAAATTGTTTTGGAGGATGGTAGGGAATGGAGTACAAAGATGACTTCTTTTTAAATTCTCCAAAATGTTACCTGCATAAAGAATGAACAAATGTCAGGGACACGCACATCTTGGACTGAACTTCAAATGAACTGATGGCAGGCCTTACCATTCTGAAAATATAAAAAATTGAAAGCTGCCAGGGCCCAGAGCAGACCATGCATTTGCATTCGATTTAAATAATGTGCAACAATCTTCAGTTGGATGGGGAGTTTTTAGCCTTGTCAGAGAACTTTGGAAGTACTTAGAGCAAAACTGCCAAGGATATACCCATGAGCCTTGAAACCAGCCCAAATGCCTCAGTGAGACACTCCCACACCTGTGGAGAAGGGTCTTTTATATTCCCGTGGCAAACCAGGTACACCTGTCAGAAACTTTCTCTGGGTGCATCTGGTCTAGAGAGTAGTACTTGCTAGAGTTTGAATTATGAGACAGACTCTCCTCCAACCATCTGCCAGAGTAGTTCAGCTGTTGAAATTCACATTTTCACTGAGTAGTTCTTAAAGTGTAGGGCTTAGGGCTCTGCCACAGTGTGTTCCCTCCCTGTACCAATTTTCTAGGCCCATCTGCAGTGACCCAAAGGTTGAAGCTTTGACAGAGGTGACGATAAGCCTGTGAAGAATCACAGCCAGGTGTGTAAGGAAAATCACACGCCATAACCATCATACAGTGCATGCTCAGTCAGCATCTACTGAGTGAGCAATAGGAACAACAGAGAACCCACACTTTGAAAAAACACCCGTAAGGATCCATGGCCAGGCTATATGGAGTTCATCAAATGAGGATCCTACATTCAGGGTATGTGAAGCAAATAACATTTATCATTACCAAACCCAATTTATGACTTTATAGGAATGACTGCGGTAAGATTACCTAAATAACCCAGACAGGGGAGAGGACAGGAGTGTTATTCTCATTTCTGATGCCTATTAAAGGCAGTATTATTTTGTTTTGTTTACATCCTGATCACTATACAACATAAACCTCCTCAAATGGCTTGAAAATACTTCCTAAGGTATTGGCCCCACAGCTGTTCTGAAGGACTGGAGAAATAATGTTTCTGTTAGGAGTGTGCCTGGAACAAGACAAATATCCCTCGTTCCTGGAGATAAATTATTTCTATCGATAAATTGACTCTGGTGGCAGATTAAAGATGGCTGCAAAGTACGCAATATGCTTCCTCTTGAGTGATGGTGGCAATGCCCCCTCCCCTTGAATCTGCATCAGCTGGGACTGCTTTGACCAATAGAGTATGGTGACATTGATGCTACTATGAGGACTGGCAGCTTTGCTTTAGTCTCTGGGACTTGAGCCGCCATGTGAATGGTCCAACTCTATTGCTAAACAGATCACATGGAGATGCCCAGAGATACATAGAGATGGAGAGGGGCCAGGTGACCCCAGCAGGTATGTGAGTGACGTCAGCTGCTCCAGGCCAGCTGCTAGCTGAGTACCACTAAGTGACCCCAGCTGGTGCCCCACAAAGCAGAACAATTGTCCAGCTAAGCCCTGCCCAAATTCTTGACCCGCAGTTATACAAACTGGTTATTGCTTTAAATCCATTATGTTTTAGAGGAGCTTTTTACACAGCAATAGATAACCTGACAAACCATATGTATGATTATAAAATTGAATTAGCAAAGAGTAATAAATTATGAATCTCCCGCAATCATAAGGACCATATTTTTCTCTTTCTGAGCAGGGCGGGGGAGGGGGGGTGTGATCTGATGAGTTTGGGAGAGCCAGAGAAAACTGTCCGCCAAAATCAGATACACAGATCATCGAAGCTAAAATAAATAGCATCAAGTTTAGGTGCTCAACAAGGAAATGCAAATCCATGAACAACTCTAGGTCCAGCCACACGAGTCCTCTGTGACTGCAGGCAGCGCAACCCACTCGCACTGGGGCTTGTGGTTTTCCCACCCTGAACTCCCCAGAGCACCAGGCGTCCACCTCCCTTCCTAAGACCCAGCCAGCCAGGGGCTCCTCCCTTGCTTCCAGGGGGAGGGCCGTGCTCGCCTTTATTGGCCTTTTCAGTGAAAAGCCAGCAGCCATAACAGAGTGAAGCGGGGAATGGCGGTGGAAGGCTGTTTGATCAGAGTGGAATTATAGCAGTTCATTTTCTAAAGTGCCAGGAGACCTGGGGATGAACCTTTGGGTAGAAATGTAAACCACAACTGCGGCACCTTCATAGAGATGCAATTCATCATGGGTATGACGGGTCCGTCAACTAGAAGGGCTCTCTATTTCCTGCTGATAGACAAAAGCAATCTCCCCGCCCCTGTTACACAGCGGGACACGGAACTCCTTAGACACGGTGGCTGTCTGCAGGGAGTCCTACGCACGGGCCCTTTCCCAGAGCCATGGTGCTGCACGCACTAATCGGGGGGTTGCACAGCAGAGGCGTAATGGGGACTCCAGAATGTATGGCCCCCACACATCTTCTAAGCAAATGTGGGGATAGTTTGAAGTGGGAATAGTTTGGGGTACGAGTGAGACACAATTTTGTCTCCTCTTATTTTCTAACTGAGATGAATTTAGAAATAGTCTCGGGAATAAGAGGGCTGTTTTTGCTTCCTGGTGACCCGAGGCCAGCAGGCTGATGATAACTGGGGTAAAAAATGAGGCAAAGTAATAGACAGCACCCGAACACTGTTCAGCCCCCTCTCTCACCCCCCTCAGAACCCCCACAGAGCCCACAGAGCCCACAGCGCCTGGCAATAGATCCATCCTGCTTTGCTCTTAGCAGCGTTAGCTGGATCTCTTCTCACATACTCTCCTTTCTCGGACCCTCAGACCCCTCCCAGTTCCCAGGTTCTGTCCAGATGGGGCACAGGGAGCTGCCCTGCAGAGAGAGAGATCTTATCTCACTCGCACAAATTCTGAAAAGTTGCATTAAAAAAAGCAACCGTATGTTCTTCAGGCTTTCCTGTTTAAAACATACCCTCTGGGGTTTCTGGTTAATTTCTGACAAGCACACTGCCTTCACTTGCAAGTTTTCCAAAGGTACCTGAAGTTTGTTGTCTTTCCCAACCTTCCCTTCCCATCCCTGGCCACAAATACCCTGTTCAGGAAAGCCTTTGATAGAGCAACCCTCCTGCCCTGTGTTTCACCTAGGGACACCCTCCCCTCCCTACACTCCTCCCAAGACCTGTGTGGAGTGGAGGCAGTACCCCCTCTAGTGGCCAGTGCCTTCAGGCCTCTGACTCTCGCTAGGTCTTTTCAGGGGTTAACTCAGAACCCAGAATCTAAAGAAGAAAAAAACCCACTCCCTTTGGTTTTGGTTTTGTTTTGTTTTTTAAAGAAATCACTTCTCTATTCAATACAAAGGATGCCCTGGGGTACTTGAGAAGGTGAGTTTCCATCTCCCCTGCTCCCCTCCCTGCCCTCTAGTAGTGGGGTCAACACAGGAGGAGAAAGGGCTGGCTAAGAATTGCCTTCTCTGGACCTCGATATCGCCACCTTCCATATGGGGAAAATAATCTTTTCTGCTCTTCCCTGGGAGAGCCCACCCATAGCAACTGTACTCTGTCTTTCTAACTCCTCATTGATGTTCTCCAACAATTCCCTACACCCCCTTCTTCAAAGATATCAGAGTGGTCTAGATAATGTAAATCTCACTCTCTGCTTAAAACTTTTCTGCAACAGGGATAAAATTGTGAAAATTGTGACATTACAAGTATTCATCCCTTCCTTGGCCTACTCCCTACCAGAACAAGAAAGCACCGGGGAAGGGGTAAGAAGACTTGTAAGTGTTCTGTGTGTTGTATGGTGAAATTACATCCACCCCCACCCCAGCTCCTAGGTTCGAACCAGGCGGGTAAAGAATTCTCGCTGGGTGTAGGGTTCTAAACAGGCCAGATTTACTTGGGTTTGTTCTCAGGAGCTTCCCACTGTTTCTAGAGTGAAGCTAGATGCTGCAGTGTGCCTCTCCCACCCCAGGCCTGCACCAAGAGGACCTGCCCACCCTCCAGCCCCCTCTCTCTCCATTGCCTTCTCTTCCCTGCAAACAAGAAGCTACAAGAAGATTCCTGAGAACTCTTACCATTTGCAACAGCATGGATGGACCTGGAGAGCATTATGCTAAGCGAAATAAGCCAGTCAGAGAAAGATAAAGATCACATGATCTCACTCATTTGTGGAATATAATGAACAACATAAACTGATGAACAAAAATAGAACCAGTCATAGAAGCATTAAACAGACTGTCCAACCTATGAGGGAAGGCAGGAGGTGAGGGGGTAAGAGATCAACCAAAGGACTGTATGCATGCATATGAGCATAACCAATGGACACAGACAGTGTGGGGGGACGGGGGTGAAGACATGTGCTGGGGGAATAGGGGTGGCCAGGGAGAGGTCAACGGGGGAAAAAGAAGACTTATGTAATACTTTAAACAATAAAGAATTTAAATTTTTTTAAAAAGAAGGTTCCTGAGGAAGAAAGAAGCCTCTCTAGTCCTCAGCTCCACATCTGTGGCTGCTTGAACTCGTCCCCACGTTCTGTCCTGCTTCCCGCTGAATGCTCCCATGTGCCACCCTCGCCCCAGATTTTCCCTGCACCTTACACTGGCAGAGGTCCCTCTAATGTGCACACACTACCATAGCACCCACCACCCTCTACTGTAACTGCCAGGTTATCTGTCTGTCCATCAAGGTGAATGTGGAAGATATCACAGATTCTCAGGGCAAATAGGAGCCCCACAAACTCACTTAGCCCAGCCTGCTCACGTCCAAGTAAAGACTCACTCATTTTCTTTAAGGAACTTACAGAGAAATAAAATCTACAACTTCCTACCATAATACACTACGTGCCTCATAATTTGCCAACCCCCACAACTTCTTAATGGTCAGACTAGAGTCGTATTATTTTTTTTAAAAGACTATTATTCAAGAATAGAGGTGTTTTGTAGTCTTGAAAGTCATGATTCAGCTCTACTCTTTCTACTGCCAGGCCTTCTGTTATTCAGACAAAATTATCTTAATTCCTTGCAACCCTCTTTTTGGAAATACAAAAATTGGGGACATCTTCATAGATGTTTTAAATTGGAGATTTTGGCCTAAGGATCATCTGTCCTTAAAATTTCTTTTCTCTTGGCACGCTCCCACGAATATACTTGTTTAATAAATATGAGCAATGAGGATAATCTTCAGGCCCAACTCTTTGGTGTGGGTAGAGGAATGGGGATGGAGAGCAGGAGCCTTTCTCCTTGGTGAGCACAGAGAAGAAAGAAGAAAGGTCGGTGAAATAAAGGAATTTGATTGACACATGTCTGGGAACGATCTGCCATCCTTGGTGCTGACTTTTGGGTTCCATTTACTCTAACTTTCAATGATTAAAGCAAGCGCTAAACTTTGCTTGGATCATGGCAACCAAGATATGGGTCTAATCTGGCTAGTACTTACCCTGGCCAGTACTCAGTCCAGTTAAGTGGACCCCATTGAGAACAGTTCTCTTTACAAAGTCATATGTCTAACTAGCCAGGGCTACCATTGTCAAGTTTAGTCACTCACTAGATTCATCAAAAAGCTGTTTCTTGATTTAAAAAGTCACAAACCGCCCTGACCAGTTTGGCTCAGTGGATAGCGCATCGGCCTGCAGACTGAAGGGTCCCAGGTTCGATTCCGGTTAAGGGCATGTACTTTGGTTGCGGGCACATCCCCAGTAGGAGGTATGCAGGAGGCAGCTGATTGATGTTTCTCTCTCATCGATGTTTCTAACTCTTTATCCCTCTCCCTTCCTCTCTGTAAAAAATCAATAAAATATATTTTAAAAATAAAAATAAATAATAATAAAAAAGTCACAAACCTGAGTTGTGGTCTTGACCCTGGTTGAGTCCCTCCCACAATAGGTGACCCGGGCAGGGCTCCCTGGGTGAAATGCTATGAGAAGTTAGATATTGATGAAAGCAACTTGATCTCCATCGCTGGAAGACACCTCCTTGAATGCTAATTGTCAGAGAGCCTAGGGTTTGTGGTTGGGAAAGTGAAGAAGCCAAGATTCCATGTTCTGGCCCATTGAAGAATAAGTAAAGTATAAAGTGGGAAGGGGGCCTTATCCCATGTCCTCTCCATAACAGAAACTGGAAGTTGAAAACTGGAAACAATATGGCTTGGTGACAACATCATAAAAGTTGGGTGAAATGTAAATATACCTCCTTGGTTCACACACATGTGTGCCATGCACACAGACACACACAGGGATAAAATGAGTCAGAAGCTTTGTTGTCAAAATCAAGGGAGTATGTGGTGCTTTGTAGAGCCAACCTAATCCAAAGCAGAGCGGACACTATCCTGAGGGACACCCTGGAAAGTGAGGGTGGAAGGGGCTGGGTCTGGGGATGAGGAATGTGCCCCTCAGAAACAGAAGACAAGCTCCAGAGCCTGCTGTGTGGGGTTTACCCAGCTATTTGCCTGGAGGAAGACTTGCATTCTTGTGGCATGTGCTTTCTTGCATCTTTCCTCACTCAAGCAGTCTCTTCTGCCTAGAGCGAGGGATAAGACCTCAGAGGAGGGGACTCCAACAATTCCAAGGGAATCCTGTGAGCAGATTCCTTCCATGGGGTGTAAATGCACAGGCACCGAGGGGAGTGAGAACCCCCACCTAATGGTGAGATTCTTTCTGCCCTTTGTCTTTAATCAGGTAGATATGTAAACCAATCATTACAGGTGGCAAATACTTACCTAGATTTTTCTTTCCTAGTATGAAGACATGGTGCCCTTTGTTAGTTATTCTGTGGTTTTGCACAGTATTTTTTTTACTGGAGAAAAACCAAGGATACATATGCAAATGAAAAGCTCATCCTCTCTCTCTCTCTCTCTCTCTCTCTCTCTCTCTCTCTCTCTCTCTCTCTCTCTTTCCCTCTCTCTCTCTCTCTCTCTCTCTCTCTCTCTCTCACACACACACACACACACACACACACACACACACACACACACACTAACACTGAGTTTTGATTTGTTATGGTCAACCAAGGAAGCTGCTGTGTGCTTTCTTCTTTGGACGTCCCCAACTGAGCTGGGATGGAGTGGATTGCCTACGAGGCAATATTTCATTTGGGTGGATTTAGTCATTAATTGCTCTGTGGTTTCTGACTAATTCTGTCCTTCCCTTTGGTGCAGCGCATCCTTTCAAAGAGAGAGAGGTTTACTTGGCAGCTTCACTACTCCCATTTGCTTAAAAATGTGGAAACACCACCTATACTCCAAAATAAAGAAAAAATAAAGAAATACAGATGAAAGAGAGTTACAAATTCTGTTGCTCCAGGGAAGTACAGTCATCCAACTGCACACATTCCACCCAAGAATGTCCCAGCTGAACCACTTCTTCAAGTCAGGTGCAGAAATAAAGCCTCTCATTTGGGTACCCAGCAGCTTAATTTAAAGGACCCATGAGAGACTATATCTGTCCTTCCCTTTGGTGCGGCGCATCCTTTGGTAGAACATATCCTACCCTGAACAAAGGAGGTCTACAGAAATGATAAAGACAAGACTGAGTACCTGATGCTGAGCTCTACTTTTAAATGTGTTGGGGGTCCCTTACGAAAGTGTACATTCTAAGTAAATTCTAAACTAAACCTATTATAGATGTTAAGCTGTGGTTAGCAGCTACCATATTTAGTAGTTAATTTCCAGCCTGGGACAGGATAATCACATCTATATTGGGCTGACTAATATCAACATTAGCTGCCAATATCAGCGATATCTGACTCTATAGATTTGCAAGTCATTTGGGTGAACATGAAAATTGGTTAACTACTACTAGTAGTATTTACTGAGTATTTCTATGTAATATTATATAACACTGTATCTTGCTTGTATTACCTCATTTACTTCTCACAACATCTCTATAATATCCCTTCTATTTCATAACTGAGGCTTTAAGAGGTTAAGTAACTTGCCAGGGCCACACACAGTTGGTTTCAAACCAGGCATTGTAACTTCACAGCAGAGCCTGATTCCTAAACTTTAAGTTCTACTGATATTTGTCAGAAACTATGGCTACAATTCTTAAAGTAATTATGCCTGCCTCTCCTATGGCTCTAATTAGACTGTTAGTTTTCCTGAAGGTAGACATCAGCTTCTCATTTGATTTCATTTCCCTTAAAATACTTAACACAGAACGGTGCACAGATTAAGCTAAATAGCATTGACTCATTAACTAACTCGGGGAAGTTGGCCAACAGTTAACTCTTATCTCCTGCCATCTTGCTAAGTGTTTGGCAGCTCTGCTTCACCCTCATTTAACAGACCTGCTGAAGTCTGTTAAAATGCTAAAGAGAGGTTTGGAAACAGGATTGTGTGTTGATAATCTTTTTTTTTTTTTTTTTTGGATTGATGATAATATTGAAGGGGAAGAAGGTAGGAATGAGTTGCTCAGTGAGAGAAAAACAGTAAGGAGAATCTTCCTAGAAGTAGAGAAGAAGAAAAGGAGAAAGTAGAAAGTGAGAAGGCAGAAGAATTAAAACAAACCACTGACAGAGAAGGACAGTTCAGGGAGAACTGTCTAACCATGGTATGTTTATATTGATGCATTTAAGCATTTGATATTGATATTGAGGCATCTGAAACACAGCCTTATGAAGTTGTATTTGGCTAACTTGCACTTATAACAACTTGGCTCTGAATATAGGCAAAGGAATAAAAACACAGCAAACAAATTTAAGAAATCTCTGGAGAGAACTATGGAGTCGGTGGGTGGTTCAAATAAGCTCACAGTAGAGGCTAATGAGATGCATTTGCCACCCAGCCCCTTCCCTCTGGCATAAAGGGCCCCTTTTCTACGGGGCCTGAATCCCTTGCCGAAGCACTTTGCTGCCATTCTGCTTGGCCATATTTTCTTGAAGACATTAAAAGACAGCAGTCACAAACATATAAATGTCAACTAGGCAGTCAGTAAATAAGTATTTATTGAGTGCCTGCTTTCCCTTAGCATGGAAAGATCTAAAAGATATGTGTTCTGGTGCCTTCCATATAATTTAGTTGGAAAGACTCCAAAAGAAAGATGGCAAATGCATGGTACATATACAGGCCTTGTCTCTGCTTGTCCTTGTGTAAGATATCCTAAACCAATTATGACCCACATACTCACTGAATTAGAATGCTGCCTCAGAATCATTCTCATCACAGCACTCCCTGCAATTCTTGCCAATCATTCAGGGTTCTCCCCAAGAAAGGAAACCTAGTTTTGATCCTTGCCCTGGACCATCACAAGTAGAACAACAACAATTTAATATGGTGAATTATTCTATGATAAACGGTATGGTAGATGAGGAGTTCAGCAGAGAACATGGAGGTTCCTCAGGGCCATAGGACATGGACAACTTGGCCAATGAAGTATGACTTCAGCTCCATATCAGAGGATGGCTGTGATTGAGATTAGCATAAGAAAAGGAGGGCCTACCCAGTGATGAGAACATGGGCAAAGGTACAGTAGTGATAAAGCAGATCTCACATCCCTCATTCTCAACTATCTGACATAAGACGAAGGGGTCCAGCCCTAGTGGGTGCTGAACGGGAAGGTGACTGACTGCCTAACAACTATCACTAAGCACTGTAAACTTAGAAGGGGCAGGAGGAAAGCCTTGTTGCCAGGAAATGAAGTCACAGACCAAAGCAGAGCTCAGGGCCACCAATCTAGAGGAACTGTTAGAAGTGTCAAATAGAAATTGTGAGCTTCCAACATTAATATATGGGAATCTTCTTCACAGTGCTGAATCTTCCGTAGAAAGTGTACAGAGAAGTGTAAAAGATCACAGGAAAATCAAAATGCCTGGTGGTCTTCCTTCATGGAGAAGATAAAGCCGCTGAGGGTAGGGTGAAAGGTATTTACAAATGTCTTCAGAAGGTGGCCTGTCACCAGCTGTTCTAATTTCCACTGAGGCTGAATAGAAAGGGTTATCTTGTAGCAAGATAGAGTTAGGAAAGACACAACAAGCACTTTATAGGGAGTTGTTGCAGACTAGTTTGGATCATCAAGAATAATGTAGTGTCTCCTTCACTGGGTATCTTCAAGAACAGAAGTTACCCATAAATTTGAGCAATATTACATGCAGTTCTAGCTGGAGGGAAAAGAATAAACTAAATAGCCCCTGAAAGCCTTTTCCAGGCAGGATGCTAAAGCTGTAAACAAAATGCAATCCTCGCTAAACCAAAGTGTCTTGGAGAAGCTCCTTCCATCCACTATTTGAGGCTAGCATTCTGTTCCTCCTCCCTCCTTCTCTGCCCGCAACCCAAGCTGTAACTATACCACCACTCATATAAATCAGCAAGAACAGAATGTAACCAACTCACTGACATTGTGTATCTCCCAAACATCTCTTCTTTTTGCTTGCTTTGTTAACAACCTAATATTGTAGGCACTACCATTCCCTGGTGTGAATCAGGCTGCTTTGCTGTAAGTGAAATGAACTGAATGGAAATGGAACCAATTTGTCCCATTTGAAAAGAGGTAGAGTTGTTATGGAAATGTGTATGTTCATGGAGCTCTCTGAAGAAATGGTGTAGGAGATATGGTTGGGAAACCTTCAGCAGGATTGGTGAGTTAGGGCAGCGGTCGGCAACTGGTGGTCCACGGACCACTGGTGGTCCATGAGGTCCAAAACGCTGGCGATCGCTGGTTTAAGGAAACCTTTGGAGCAGCAGCCAGCAACCAGTGGTGAGGTCCGAAAGGTTGGCGACCGCTGAGTTAGGGGATATAATGCTGTTATTAGCTGTGTGTATGTGGGCACACCCCTTCACCTCTCTAGGGCTCAGATTACTCACTGGATAACAAAATTAATTTCTCAGTATCCCTTTCATGTTTATGATTCTACTATCAAGAAATATCTAATGTTCAAATGCAATTACAGTGTGGTTTGAATAGTTTTTTTGGACTCATACTCAAACAAAACTACTGCTTTTAGCCTTGCTGTCACCAAGAAATACTTCATAAAAATACTGAGCTTCTTGAGGTTAAGGACTATCTTGTTCACTCCCTACTTTCACTCTCCAGCACTTACTAGAGTGAGAGTTCATTCATTCAGTCAATAATTCTTTCATCATATATTTATTAAGCATCTTTGATTTTTTTTCCCCAAGAACTTTAAAAAGCATCAAGAGCCCTAGCTGGTGTGGCTAAGTGGATAGAGCGTCGGCCTGCAGACTGAAGGATCACAGGTTCAATTCCGGTCAAGGGCATATACTTGGGTTTCAAGCTCGATCCCTGGTAGGGGGCATGCAGGAGGCAGCCAATCAATGATTCTCTCTCATCATTGATGTTTCTATCTCTCTCTCTCTCTCCCTCTCCCTTCCTCTCTGAATCAATAAAAATATATTTAAAAAATAAAAAGCACCAAGAATACAGTGAATTTTTAAAAACCCAGACATAGCTCCTGATGGAATTTAAAATGATCAGATTGAAGAAGTCTGCCCACTTTTCCTGCAATAGCATGAATTCGTTAATTCTGGAAACCTTTAGAAGAGTGGCTCTCAAACGTTAGCCTACATCAAAATCACAGAATTTCTTATTCAGTAGGCCCAGGTGGGGTTTGAAAATTTCCATTTTTAACACGTTCCCTAAGTGATGCTGAAGTTGATGGTCCAGGGATCACACCTTGAAAATCGCTGCTCTAGATCAAAAATTCCCAACCAGTTCAACCAGAGCCCTGGGCTACTATGGCATTTTATGAGCAGTAACTATAATCTATTGCCTGGTAAATAAAAGTAAAACTACCATTATGTGGGCTTGTTTAAATATTTTGATGTTAAAAAGAAATTCTCACTCTTAAAAAATTTAGTAACCCTTGAGCAAAAGCCAGAAAATCAATCAGGTTTTCTCTCTTTTGCCAGCACTAATCTTTTGGCAGAAGTTTCTATAGTGTTGTGTTGAGAATGAACATTAACTATAGCTTGATCCCAGATTTAAGAGAGAGTCAAGTATGTTTTATCCTGAAGGCCAGCACTGAAGAAAGAGCAGGTGGGATGTGGAAAGGGTGTAGGTCACTTCTTGGGTCATTACTAAGGTTGAGAGGCTGGAAAAGCTGGAGGATATTAACAAAGAGCAGCCTCTCCAGCATGTTGCCCATAGAGGGACCGAGGACCAGAGCTGTGGCCAGATGGTCCCTGTGCAGGCCTCTCAGGAGCAAGACCTCTGGGCTTCAGCTCTTCCAGCAATAGGATTGGGAGTGGTTGCCTGAATCCTGGGAACTCTGTGCATTCACAGGGAATGTGAAGAAGCTAAGGTACTCAAGGAAGAAAATCAGACATTAGGCTTAAAATCTCAGAAATCACCTCTATTCTTTTTTTTTTTTCTAATTCTTTATTTGATTTCTAAAGGCATAAGTGACTGAAGGGAGTTGAAATTTCCAGGCAAAATTGCAAGTTAGAAAATATCAACGCTCCTTTCCTGGAGACACGTCATCCCCATCACCAAAATACCTAGAGTCCAAGGGTGTTAGAGATTACATGTCTGTGTCCCCATCTAAAATTGAAATGTTGAAGTTCTAACCCCCAGTATGGCTGAATTTGGACATGAGGCTTCTAAGGAAGTAATTAAGGTTAAATGAGGCCTTGAAGGTACATTCATTCCTTCTACAATAGGATTAATGTCCTTATAGAAGAGACACCAGAGAGCTTGCTTTGTCTCTTTCCACACCCACACATCAAGGGAAGGCCTTGTATGAAATACTCTCTAGTCAGAAGGAAAGCTCTTAACTGGGAGCTTCATCAGCCAGCACCTTGCTCTCAAACTCCTAGCCTCCAGAATTGAGAGAAAATAAAATTCTGTTGCTTATGCCATCAGCCTGTGATATTTTATATTATGGCAGACAAAATACAATGGCCAATAGATCTTCCTTTCACCTTCATTACAAATCTCACCTGTCTTGTCCTCCGAACACTTTTTAAAAATTGAACATGAGCCCAAGTTTAACAAGCTAATCCACACTGATATCATAATTGGGAACAAACCTCAGGCCCCTTAGTTTTTCAAGAAAACCAGCAACAAGGGGGACTGCTCCAGTACAAACTGGTCCCTTCCTTCCTTCATGCCATTGGCTGGTGCTGGGACTGGCTTGGATATCAAGTCAGGAGAAGGAGCAGAAGCGGAGGCAATGGGAAATGAAAAACATGTGTTTATTGATGCACATAGTATGAGCCCAGTACTAAATTCTAGGGAAGCAAAAGTGAGTAAGATGCTCCCTTCACTCCCAAACCTGCCATATTAAAGACATCAAAATCTAGTAAAAAGAGAATAACTCATTGATCTACTTGAAGTTTTTCTGGTACCTATGAAACTTGCCTTATAAACAAGTCTGGTTTTACCGTTTTCTTCTCTTTTTTTTATGTTATCTTTGTTCATTTTTTTAAGTGTTCAGAGGACAAATGGGTGTGGGTTTCTTTAAGAATTACCACTGGCAAGGAGCCAGAATTAGGTAAGAAGAAATCTTCAGAAATCTGAACAGAGTAGACCATATATTTTGGTGTTCATAAGGATGGGCTGAGCAAGCAATATGAGAGCTCAGCCACCAGGGAATAAATTTTTATTGAAAGGATATTATTCCGGGGTTTGGGCCCTGGGAGTCAGTCTATTGTGTAGACTTTATTCTCTCTCTCTCTCTCTCTCTCTCTCTCTCTCTCTCTCTCTCTCTCTCAATAGAAAATCCTAAAAGGATTTTGCTTTGTTAATGAGATCAGCCCATTTTGCAAAGAAAAAAAGGTGCAGGCACTCTAGGTTCTTCGAACAGATAAGAGGAATACAATAATGGTTCTAATGAGAGTAATCTGAGTAAGGATGTTTGACCCCACGGAAGTGGGGGAGAGGAAGAAGGAAAGCAGCCTTACTCCAGGAGTAACTTTTACTCCAAGGCCCTCCCAAAGCCTGAGGAGGGAGTAAGCCTGCTCGGGAGCTCCAGGACAGCTAGGTTTTCACTCACACCCAGTGTTTCATGAAGGTCACTGGGTTTCCAATCCCCATAAGAAGTCATGATGTTTAGTCAGAAAGATACTCAACTATCACTAGGTATTTGTATTTAGTGAAAATTGATATAAATAAATATTTTTTGCAATCATTAGTAACTAGATGAATTGCTATTTAGGCTTTATGTTAACAAAAAGTTACTGTTTATAGGAAAAGCATGAGGAACTGGACTATGTATGAATCAGAGGAAAACTAGAGTTAGGGCATTGAATCATATCCCAGGTATCACCTCAAAAGTGATACTGAGTTTCAGAAAAAGGAAGGGAGGGAGGGAGGGAGGGAGAGAGGGAGGGGAAAAAAGTAGTCAACCATAATAAGGAAGGTAAAATCTCTTGAGTTTGGCTTGATGACTGTGAGGTGGTGACAAATATCCCACCTACCAGGCAGGAGGTGCTGATACCAGACACAGAAAGAACCTCAGGGCCCGAAAGTTAACCCATTTCCCCAAATGCTCCTCCTATCCCCTTCACAGGGCTATCTTACAGGATATGGCCTGATTTGTCAGAAGAGCAAGAACTTGCAGTTCAACTAGGAACTTGAACTCCCTCCCACCTTCCCCCCCCACACACACACACACAAAGGCGTGCAGGAAGGTGGCAACCTGAAAATTCTCTGAAGGAGAAAAGAAGAACACAAAAAGCAGGGTTTATACCAGTTTGTCAGATGTCTACATACAAATTTGTTTGGAGATAAAGCGGATTATAGAATATGGGAGAAGACAGAAACTGAGTGAAAACAGAGCCAGTGGGCTGGGCATGTTGTCACACACAATTGAGGAGGGGACCTCTGGGGCCAGGGAGGAGGAGCGACACTAAGAGACACTCTGAGTGGCAGCCTCCACCTGATACTTGAAGGTTCTGTGTCTGGGGAGATACCACCTCCTGGGTGTGCTCTCAACACCTGGGGGACTACCTTAGAAGGGAGGGAAAGGGTGTGAGGCAGCAGAACATGACCGGACCTTGAGTTAAGAAGTGTGCAGTGCCCCTGGGCATGGGTGGATCTAGTTAATGCTCCTCCAGATTAGGTTAACTCCGGAGCTACCGGAAGGATTGAACACTCAGCATACATTCATTGGTCATTCATTCAATACGTGTGAGCCCAGTCTCCAAGCCCAGGGCACTCTGCCCCATTGTCCTATTGGACTTCAATTACAAAACAATAATTAAAAGAAAAAATTTAAGAATTTCAAAATGGTGACTGCACAACATTAGACCCCAAGCCTCTCTCTGAACAGGGGGCTCTATGTGACTGTACTGGTCTCACATCCATGAAGCCAGCCCTGTCAGCAATATGTTTTTCTTAAAAATGTTATATTTTTAAAGTAAATTTAGTTGGGTTTGTTATTTGCAACCAAAACTCTAAATAGCACCGAATTTGGTATCAGACAGTGGCATCCAGGAATTCGAAGTGAAGTTGGGGAACTGGGCCCAGTTGAGTCAAAAGGCAATAAAAGTCTACCTAACATTAAGTAATAATAATTTGGCAATTTGTGCCTTGTAGAATTGTAACAGCTGATCAATTATTGCCCATAGTTACTTAGAATGTGATGCTCGGGGAAGCCAAAATCTTGGGAGATGGGGTAGTCACTGCTTTGGAAAAATATGGATGATATGAGTAAGTCAAGAAACACGCAGCCCAGCTGGCCTGGCTCAGTGGTTGAGCGTCAATTCCCAATGTGGGGCGTGCAGGAGGCAGCCCATCAATGATTCTCTCTCATCATTGATGTTCCTATCTCCCTCTCCCTTCCTCTCTGAAATCAATAAAAATATTTTTTTAAAAAAAAGAAACACTCAGTAGAGTTGCTGCTTCTAGGTAGCATAAAGAATAAGAATGGTAAGAACAAATTTCTAAATTTTCTGCTCAAGACTCCTGATGAAGCTCAAAGACTTTTTATGAGCTTATTAAAAGAATCTTTTATGCTGGGCAGGCACAGTGCTCAAATAAAAACTATTTCACAATTTGGTTCTAGGAGCAGCCAGTTTTTAATAGTTGAATTCACAACCTTCTGAAGTGCCCTATGTGAAAGTTAGGGCATTGATTGGGAATGACTGGGAAGCTGAGAAATTGAATGGGGATATATGGGAGCATTAGAGCTTGTGGAGTAATCCCTATATCCATGAGCAGAAGCTTCTTTCCTCCTCCTTTGTCTAAGAAGGCTGTTAAGCTTTGCCTGAAAGCTTAACTCTTTTGATGAGTTGACTCCCCACATGCCTCATTCCAATTACTCATAATTATATTCTAACCTGTAACTATAAACAGATCCCAACATATCCCAAAGAATCAAGAACAAAGTCAAATCCATCAGAAGTCTTACATACTTTTCCTCATTTATATTATATATGCCAAATAATGTGTGAAGAAATCGATTCTGAGAGTCGGAGATTAAAGAGAGAAGATGTTTTTAGATTAGGATGAATTTATTGATATAGGTTCACTTATCCTCTACTATGAATTCAAGCAATTCTTAACAGCTGAGCTTGATTCTAATTATGTTTTTGGTTGCTATATTGAGATCTGAACTAAGTGGTGCTTCAAGTAAAATAAAGTGTATATGTCAGAAATTCTTTAGTATACTGTAGAAAAAAATCTGAATAATTTGAGAGATGAAAATACTACAAATGTATCACGTGTAAATGCCTATGATTTTCTTAACTCTGTAACCTAAAGTGTCCAATTTGTTAATAAAACCTTTAAAAAGTATATTAAAGCTCTGGCCGCTGTGGCTCAGTTGGTTGGAGCATTGTCCCATACACCAGAAGGTAGCGGGTTTGATTCCTGGTCAGGTCACTACCCAGTTTGCAGGTTGGATCCCTGGTTAGGTCATGTGTGGGAGGTAACCAATTGATGTTTCTCTCTCTCTCTCTCCTCCTTCCTTTCTCTCTCTCAAATCAATAAAAACATATCCTCTGGTGAGGATTTTAAAAAGAAAAAAGTATGTTAAGAAGAAAAGCTCCAGCCCAGCTGGCATGGCTCAGTGGTTGAGCATCAACCTATGAACCAGAAGGTCATGGTTGGATGTGGGCTCAACCTCCAGTGGGGGGTATGCAGGAGGCAGTTGATCAATGATTCTCTCTCATCATTGATGTTTCTATCTCTCTCTCCCTCTCTATTCCTCTCTGAGGTCAATGAAAAATATTTTTTTAAAAAAAGAAGGAAAGCCCCAGCTTCTTGAATCAAAGTTTAGAGGCTGTTTTCTGTAGGCAGTGATCTGATCAGGCACACTATTTATTGAAGTATGCTTCCCAATTTCAATGGTTTTGTGAAGATCTCACATTGGCAAAGGCCAAACAGTAGCTCATTATTACCACAAACAAGGAAGATGTGGATACCATAATAAAAAGCATGGTCTGTGTAGTCTCAACTGTAGGAATCTAAAGTGATAGCTAATTCATCATGAGGTCATCAGTTCCCAAATGAGGTATCACCTCACACCTGTCAGAATGGCTACCATCAACAAATCAACAAATGACAAATGCTGGTGAGCGTGTGGAGAAAAGGGAACCCTAGTACACTGCTGGTGGGAACGCAGACTGATGCAACCATTATGGAAAACAGCATGGAGTGTCCTCAAAAATTAAATATGGAACTGCCATTTGACCCAGTGATCTCACTTCTAGGACTATATCCTAAAAAACCCAAAACACCAATCAGAGAGAATGTATGCACCCCTATGTTCATAGCAGCACAATTTACAACAGCTAAGATCTGGAAACAGTCCAAGTGCCCATTAGTAGATGAGTGAATAAAAAAAGTTGTGGTACATTTATACGTTGGAATACTACGCAGCGGTAAAAAAGAAGAATCTTTTACCCTTTGAGACAGCATGGAGGGACCTGGAGAGTATCATGCTAAGTGAAATAAGACAGTCAGAGAAAGACAAGTATCACATGATTTCACTCATATGTGGAATCTAAGTAACAAAATAAACTGATGAACAGAGTGGATCCAGAGACATGGAAGCGTGAACAGAGTGGGAAATCTCAGAGGGAAGGCAGGAGAGGGTGGGTGGGTGGTAAGTAATCAACCAAAGACCTTGTATGCATATATGCATAATGCTTGGATGCAGACAATAGGGTTCTGAAGGCCTGGGGTCGGGGGGGGGGGGCGGGGAGGGGGGAGTAGGGGCAGGCTGGAGAGGGTCAATGGGGGGAAAAGGGAGATATATGTAATACTTTCAACAATACATAATTATTTAAAAAAAAAAAAGGCATGTGGTTCAACTCCAGCTCTGGTGGACAGAGGCTGATCTTAGATGCCACAATAAAAGTCATGACTCCTTACCCAACCCCCAGACACTAAACAATTTACTAACCTAGAGTTTCTTGAATGAGGAAGTTGGTTGCCCATAAAGAAGGACCCTGAAATAATATATACTATGACTCTTCTTTTTAGTCTTCTCTAAAGGATGTTATATCCATTGAGCAGGGTAAAAATGCCCTGAGAAAAGGGAAATACTAAGATGTGGGGGTTTATGAGCAAAGCAAGTAATTGTTAGCTTGACACTGGACCTAAGGCAAGATGGACAATAGGCCATGCATGCCCAGGAGACTCCAACATTAAATGAAGCTTATATACATAGAAACAGGGTCTGAGCAAATCATTCCCACTCCTGAGCATTACATTACTCCTGCCTCACTACCACCCCTCCCTCAGTGTCTCTGTGGGAGGTTCTCTGTGATCACTTGGCCAACCATGAAAAAAAATTGGATCCTGGTTTGGTATGGTGCTGCAGAATGTGCTGAATCAAGCTAGAGCATTACAGCCCTAACAAGGATGGCTCAATTCAATGAAAAAAGAAAATTCTCCCTGGAAGAAATCTATGAAATGTTTTGTCTTTAAAATCCTACCTAATAATCCTACCTAATAATAGACAAATATGCAAATTGACCGCACCTTTGCTACGGCCAAGCCACGCCCACCAGCCAAAACCACGCCCACCAGCCAATCAGGGCGAGTATGCAAATTACCTGACCAAGATGGCGGTTAATTTGCATACTCTGAGGGAGGGAGGAGTGAAGACTGAAGACAACTTAGAAGGAAGAGGGAGGAAAAGCGGAAAGCAAGGTGGCTGCCAGAGGGAAAGCCCGGGCGGGACGGGGCGGGGCGGAGCGGGGCAGGGAGCGCAGCGGGTGGCAGCGGCGCGTGCATGCAGGCGCTGCGGCCGCAAAGGTGGCAGCAGCGGCAGCGCACGCAGCCACAGCGGCCGCTTGCAGGATTCTTCCTGCAAATGGGCTACTAGTAGGAAATATAAGTAAGTACATCCCTAGGGCCTGATGCTGCAGCTGCTCAGGCCTTAGAAGTGGCCCATGTAGTTTTTAAATACATTTGCCCCAAACTCCTGCATGGCCTTCCTCAGTAATGGCCCCCCTATGATATGACAAGCCCCATCATAAGACAAGGGAATAAGAGAGCCCCCCAGGAGCAAAAAGACAGATCTCTGTCTTTCTCTCTCCCAAATCCACAGTGAAACCTCAAGGTACTACAAAAAGCAAAGCAGAGGCAGAGTTGCTGCCCATTACACCTCCCTGAATCCCATTACTTATCTCTACCGAGCCTTAAACATGCCGTCTTTAATATGGCCAAATTAGATTTCATAGCATCCTGTCATATGAGCTGATGATCCCAAATGCCCTTGGAAAATTAGAAAATGTTTTATGAGTATGAGATACAGTTACTGTTGATATTCTCAAAGTAGATTACTAGTCAGTAGACAAGGGCAGTTATTAATGAACCCATTGATTGGGTCCAGTTTATAGTTCTAAAATAAAAGATGACTGAAGGGTAAAACAAATATTTAAGGGAAACTTCCCGCATATTAAAATACAGTGGCAGGCTGGATTCCTGCTGGAATGCATAGGCTCACATATGGATTCCTCATTCATGACTGTACAACTCCAGCCAAGCAATAATGATCATAATAAACTAAGAAGACCTTGGGTTAAACAAATGATTATAGTTGACAATAGAGGTGTAAACATGACTCTAATTAATGAATCTTTAATCTCCCTTCTGAATTTCTGGCCAGTAGCCATGCTTCTAATTAAACCGAGTGCGGGAGCCGCATTCCATCACCCAAGGGCTGGTGCAGTGGTATCCTGAATTTCTCAACAGACTGACTACCCCAGTCTTTATTTTTCAGCCTCTGTTTCTTTTCCTTTTGAGACTCAAGCAAGGCTTTACTTATTAATAAGACTCTCCTTCAAAACATCGTTAATCTTTGGTCAATCTTTATCTTTATTTGGCAAGAAGCTGGAATGAAAAGCAAAGATGAACACTGCGTGTATTTACCACATGGCCCTCCCATGGGCTACATGAACCAAGAGATGGAGTAGGTCCTTGTCCTTAAAAAGCCAACAAATGAATATTCTTTAAAAAATAATAACAACAGTGTAATCATCTACCTCAGACTGTCAAAGGATATGAGAGACATTTGGAGGTTAATAAATCCATCCTCCTACCTCAGAGTATGGGTCTCTTCTAAGGACTATAGACTAGTACCTACTGCTTAAGGTCTATCATGACTTAAGTCCATCTCTGAGCTATCAATGTGCATTCCCCGTGCTTTCTGGCTCCATTGAACCAGAGTATTTTGGTCTCTAAGGAATTGGTGGATTTCTCACATACACTCTATGACATCTGTTCTTTAGCCTGCCAGCCATATTTGATGCTTAAAGGAGAAGGAGAGAACTGTCTCCCAAACAGAATTTTTTGCCATACATCTCTCGTGTGGTGTTGACAGTCCTTCATGCAGTATGGTGCGGGGGCAATGATATCTCAGTAAAAATTCTCACTAGGATCCAATGATTTATTTAGCTAACAGCTTAGTTAATTATGTCAGTTTGACAATTTCAAGAGTGAAGGAAAAACACACACAGGCTGGATGAGGAGACTATCTCAGTAATATTTTATACCAAGCTATGGTTAGGAAACCCAATGATTTCTTGGTAAAATCTCTAAGCTATCAAGCATTGCCCTATACTCAAGACCATCACTAAATTTTGAGAGAAACTTATTTTTTCTCCACACTTGAACAAGGCAAAGTAAGGCAAAATAGCAAGTAAATAATAAGCATTTATTTTTCAAATAATGGAATGTTTCCTCTGAAGGAAAAGAGGACCTTTCCCTAGGAATCCGAAGGCCTGGATTCCAGTTTCTGGTCTGCTTCTGGGTGGCTCTCTCTTGACCTTAGCTTTCTCACTGTACAGCCAAAGAGGCCAGGTTTGAGGCCAAGAGCCCTTGCAGTTCTTGCCAGAATCCTATGAGACCATGGATGTTCAGATTGCAAGAGAGTCCTCAGATAGAGACTGAAATTAGGCAGACACTGGGATTAAGCAGACATCACAGGTTCCCTGCCTTAGAACCAAAACCATAATACCCTGGCTGGGGAAGACCTTTCTTGTTTCCTGTAGCATTGGTCTCAACACCTCTATTTCATTCAAAGGCTCTACTGTTGCTTTTTTTTACAAAATTCTTCCTGATCATTCTCCCATAGGTCTTGAGGCTAGTTGTGATTTATCAATCCTTTTCATACATATTTTTGAGTGCCTTCTATAAAAAAGTCACTGTTCCCAGTCCTGGGGATACAGGGAAAACAAAACAATCACTGTTGTCATGGAGATACCTACTAGAGTCTTAATATTTTCTTGCATGAGAAATGGGCCGGGTATCAGTCTCACATTGAGGATGGGAAAAGGAGGAACCATAGGCAAACAATTTCAGCACTCTGGAGGTGGAAGACAAAAATAAAGTCTGCAAACAGACTGTAATAAAATAGTCCACAAGTTTGTAGCATACAGCATACCTTTATTCTCTTCCACAACTAGTAATATTAAACAATCACTAACGTTTACATTGCACTCTGTGGTTGAGAAATCCCTTTTACAAATATTTCATCATTTTCTCTAATAAAAACCCCATCAAGTTATTATTATTATTGCCTTTTGATAGCTGAAATGGATTAGTGCACAGGAAATTTTAAACAACCAGTCCAAGATAACTAGTCAACAGCAGAGCTGAGACTGACTCTGGTTTTTACTCCAAATTTCATACTCATTTTATTACGATAAAACTACTCTGAGCATTTCTTATTCCTTTTTTTTTTTTTTGAAAGACTGTTTTAGTGGACTGAAGCTTGCCAAAACCTCATTCTAACTACAAATCATGGTGCCTACCCCCATGACTTTACCAACTGCTCCCAGAGTCACTTCTTAAATCTTATTTTAGCCATCAAATTTTGGTTCAATAAATAAAGCCCTCATCTTAATTATATAAGAGAAACTAAGAAAGGGGGAAATGATTAATCCCTCACTATATTTTGCTTGTTAACTGAGACAAAACAATTCAGGAATGTATTTAGAAGTTTGTCAATGGTTCTAGAGATGAGGCGTTTTGGGGGTTGTCTTCAGGTCCATCGAAAATGCCTCATTTGAGGCGGATGGAAATGATCAAGCTTGTAAAAATGAATTTAAAGACACAAAAGAACTTGAAGAAAGTGAGAGCTATGATTCAATGAAATGGATAGTAGCCTCGGGAACTTGCAGAATCTGCTTCTTTTGGCATGCGGTTTCTCTAAGAGGAGTTAATGGAGAATAGGAAATGGAGGGTGATGGCTGACGTGAGTTCATGAGGTTCTAGACAGTCTTCATTGTGTAGGTTCAAGGCAGAATGGTACAGGAGAGAGAGTAACAGGTGAACATGGTCTGAGCTCTCCAGGGCTCTGCCACTATCTAGCTGTGTTCCCTCAGGCAGGACATTTAACATCTCTGAGCCTTGGTTTCTTCACCTCAATCATAAATGAGACTGACGGATCTTGGTCTAACCTCCCTAACAGATCGTCACGAGAAGCATTTGAGATAACCTCCACTATATGTTTAGTTCATGAGGGCAAACTTCTTTTGTTTGTTTTTATTATTACTGTATCAAGTCTATCCCTTTGGACATCTACTGAATCTGGTACACAGTAGGCATTTAATGAATGTTTGGTAAATAGGTGTACAAATAACACGTAAAAATACTTTGAGGTGTAGAAAAGTGGACATGGGAAGTATTACAGCTGTGTCAACTGTCTGTGGAGACTATTCCAATGTACTAGTATATCTTGCTACCTCTCCTACCTCCATATTATCCCATGAACATTCCTATCACTTAGAGGAGTTCAAAAGGGACAAATCAACAACAATGATCTCTATAAAATAAAATCAAGCTGGTGGCTATGGGAAGCACAACATAATACCTGGCAAACGTGGATGTGAGGGATGCCCCTCCTTTAGATCATCATCCCTCCTATTTTCCATAAGTCTTAAAGGGAATGTGAAGGAATCTACTTTGCTATTTTGATCAGAAAATTCAACAGAGACATGGGCATAGAAAACAGGAGGAAAATCCTCCAAGTCTATCCTCTTTTAAGAAAGCCTTCTGATGAACCATCCTCTAATTCCTAGAGAGGTCAGTTAGTTTCCATCCCAATTGACTGCAGGCAGTAATGATCAGACAATTGAATACATCCTATATAATCAAAAGAAGCTAGTACCCATCTCTCAACTCGATATTAACTTAGCATTTTTCCAGACAGCCTCTCTGCCCCATCACAGAGTTGCTTCTCAAATATAAATGTCAAGTGAGGCAGCAAAAATTAATTTAATATGCTTTATGGGCACTGGGTAATACCCCAGAAGGCTAACAATGGCAGACAAGAATTATAAGAGAGTGAGCATGCTTTATAGATGCTGGCACATTGCCAAGGGCAGTAGAGTAAGTGGGAGAAGGAAACACTGGTAATTGGGGTCAGTGGTCAGCTTTCTTTTCAGCAGGAGTGGATTTTAAAACAACCAGAATTTTTCCTTTCAAAGACAGCACACAGGCTTTTTGTTCTGACACCTATCACAGAGACAGGATGCTCAAGTTTTCTGATGTACAGGTACCATGTGGCTGGAGGTGGTAATCAGTTAGGTTCTAGCAACTACGGAATTCTTTGTGTGAGGAATTAGGATAGGAGCACCTGATTGGTACCCTCTACATCAAAACATTTTAGCAAATGATTAAGTAGCTAGCTCTGAAATTAGATTACCTATATTTGAATTCCATTTTTGCCATTTATTGACTGCACATCCTTCGGCAGCTTACTTAACCTCCCTGTGCCTTAGTCTTCATATTTATAGACTTGAAATAATACTGGCAGCTATTTCATAGGGTCATTGAAAGGATTAAATCACTTAATACAGGTAAACCAGGTAGAACAGTGCCCGATATATAATAAGTACTCAGTTAACATTGGTTACAATAATTATCCTGTCAATAAGTATGCAATGTGAAGTTTCCAACTTTAGGTTAGGAATGGCTATCTTTTCCAACTTTGTTCTTTCCCCACTGTGTCCAGAAATCATAATGCTTCTGTGATTTTATAATTCTATCCCTGCTTTTGGATCTCAATCTCCATCAATGGGATGTAAAGATGAAAGACCACTTCTGAGAGTAAAAATCTCGAGTTTGAATGCCAGTGCAGCTACTAACTAGTTAGATGACTCTATGGTAGTCATTTTCCCTCTTTGGAGTCTCAATTTCCTAATTATTAAAATGAGATGGTTGGACATCTCTAAGAATGTGTCTAGTCCCAAGATTTAAAATATCTACTGCCCCCATGGAAATTCAAAGACCCTCATACCTAACTTAGCTTGCCTTCTAAAAGGTTGTGTTAAAAAGCCAGAGATACATCAGCAATTCTTCTTTCCCAAGTTACAGTTTCACTATATTTTCTGCCTTATTCTCTTCCCACTTATCCTCCTTCACTTGGTGAATTGGGGGTCCCAGTATGAGTAAGTGGAAGAAACTGGAATTTCCAGAGTGCAACTAGAGTGAAAACTGCCCTCTCTTCTGTCCTACTCCTACCTCCCTACCCTTACCCCATTTCTTGCAGTTTATCAAGATAAATGGTCTTTTTACTTCTAAAGTATCCTCTCGACTGAAAACATTCTGTAAGAGGAGGGGAAACATATAAATGGGTCTGTCTCATGTAGTCATGGAGCCATCATCCTTCCCATAATTTATCATTGAGTCAGCCAGTAATTGAAGTCCCAATATCATATGTAGTATCCAGCATGAGTTAAACCCCTAACCTATATGTGGTCTTAAAAGTCAGGATAGATATGAGATTGTAATATAACATGATTCTTAACTTAGAACTCTGATGTAGAGAAATGACATATGACCATAAAATGGTTTAGCAGTGCTCTCGCCTATTAAATTCATGTCTGGTTCCCCTGCCAAACTTAAGTTCCATAAAATGAGGAGTATATTTTTACTTATCATTGCATCCCCACAATTGAACAGAGTGTCTGATACATAATGGGATCCCAATAAATGTTTATTGAATGAATTGAGTAAATGTGTATAGATCCGTCTATTAGATTAGTCATTTGGAACTTAAAATCATACCAAATCTCTCTTGGAAATTATATTTCACTAAGAATAAATGGAAATAGTACAGAAGTCATAGAAATGGCCAAGATTCTTCTGTTATACTACAGGAACCTCTCGACTTGGCCATGTGTACATCACACTGTCCCCACCCTCTAAAAAGTAGCCTCAGGAAACTCTCAGTCCAATCATCTCTGATGCCTAGGAGGGCAAGAGACACCATTAAGAGCCAACCTTCAGAGAGTATTATCAGCCAAAATAAGGTTAAAAATGAGCATGGGTATAAAAAGAGCAATTCACCATGATAAAATGGGGCTTATCCTTAGAATGCAATATTCAAAATCAATCAATATAATACATTATATTAATGTCTGAAGGGGGGGCAGAAGATAGTATCAATTGGTACAGAAAAAGCATGTGACAAAATTCAATATCTATTCCTAACACAAACTCTCAGCAACATAGGAGCATCAGGGAACTGTCTCAGTTGATAAGAAACATCTACACAAAAGTCAATAGCTAACATTATACTTAATGTTAAAAGATAGATCACTTCCTATCTAAGGTCAAGAATGAGGCAAAGATGTCCATTCTCATCACTCCTATTCAACATCATACTGGAATTCTTAGCTAGTGCAAGTAAGAAAAAAGGAATAAAAGTCACCCAGACTGAAAACAATGTGACTACAAAGGGGTAGGGTGAGGGTGAGGGTGTGCTTTGGGGTTAGGGAACTGTTCTGCATTCTGATTATAGTGGTAGTTACATGATTCTATATACATGTTAAGCCCCTGCAAAAATCAATCCTGTTATATTTTAATTTTTAAACAATGAATACAAAGCTATTTCAAAGGAAATCCTATATAATAAAAGCCTAATATGCAAATCAATCAAACAGCTGAATGACTGGTTGCTATGATGCACACTGACCACCAGGGGGCAGATGTTCAATGCAGGAGCTATCCCCGGGCCAGCTAAGGTGGGTGCCAGAGGGCCCCCCCCCATCACCCCGCCGGTCGCCCCACAGATCGGCCCACCGGTCAGGCCTAGGGACGCTACTCATGCACCGATTCCGTGCATCAGGCCTAGTAAATATATAAAAGGGCATCCCAGGAGAGTCCAATGGAAGAGAAGGAGGCAGTGGCGGAATTTTCCTTGGTGCTTGTTTATGGTCTATCTTGAATATGAGCCTTGGGTTTTATTCAGCAATAACTTGCAGAAGCTATGCCCCTTCCATCCCTCTGGATGTCTCTTTGGGTTCACGTCTCTCCCCATGCCATTGGAGTAGGCACTCCATCATGGGTTGTGGTGTCCCTGCAAGACTTAAGCATGGGGCTTTCCAAATGACTGGGCTCTCAGTAAGTGTTGCCTAACCATCAGTCAGCAGCAGTAGTAATGTCCCTCTTTACCCACCCCCCTCCCTCCCTGCATTCTGGATGCCCTCCAAATGGCACCAGCCCAAACCAGGGACAGTCACTTGTCCACTCACTTCCCAAGTATTTACAGAGTCCTTATTGGGTACCAGGCACAGCCAGGGACCCTGCTGCCAGGCTGAGACCCACGGCATATTCTGGAGGGCACGGCTGTCAGAGCAGCTGTCCCCACGAGGGCCAGCAGTGGTATGTCCTGTCCCAGAGGTCCTAAGCTGTTATCTCATTTCCCATCTTTGCCGATTTTAAATACTTTCCAACCCTTCACCCCTTTCTTGGATGAAAATTTAAACATAGGCAGATGTACATCCAATATGGCAACATTTGTCTTGTTGACTCAATAACCTCCATTGGCACGTGCTTCCTTAATTCTCTGATCCCATTCAGCTTATACTTGGGATGACTTTTCTCAGCCTACTGGCAGAAAAATTCATTTTCTGTTTCCAAAGAGAAAATACAAGACCGGTGAGATGCGGGGTTTTAAAATGGCAGTGACTTGTGCAAGGTCATCCAGCGGATTGGCAAGAGAACTGAGACTAGAGCTTATTCCACAGGAGTGCCAAGGCTTTTTCCACAATCAGACTGGGAAGATGAAGCTCATGCATACGGAAGAATTGCTAAAAATCCCTCTCCAAAAACTGAACAGAAATGGAAGAAGCTCTCTCCCACATATCTGCACAAGCAGCACAGGGCAGAAATGCTTTCAAACCCAGTCATGTCCTGGGGGCAAGAGATGTTTTTTATATAAGTTGCGATGACAGCAGTTTGCAACAGACCCACATTCGGGGAACTGTTCCAGCATGCCAGAGGCAGGGAGCTTTTAACTCTCGTAATTCATCCTCACACACACGCCAACTAAGCTAAAGCAATGTTAAGGGGCTGACAAACCACAAAGACCAGAAAATGCAGAGCGAATGCTGATCGGAAGAGCAATGGAAGGCAAATGTGTATCAAGACGTAATCTGGGAGCACAGGTCGCCTACTGGGGCTTGGAAGCAACTGTGATGATTTCCCAGCACACATAGAGGCCTCCAGCCAGAAGGTGCCGAGAGAGGGAAGGGAAGGAGATGGATGCAACCCTTCACTTGCCCAGCACACACTGCAAATGTGCCACCCGGGTTAGTGTGCAATGAGGCTGGCCTAAGGTTCAACCAGGTCAGGGCGTCACTGAGAGAGAGGGGCCTTTTCCCACACTTAATGCAATGCTTTCTTAAATTGGTCCCATTTTCCTGGGAGTAAGGACAGAGTTAGGGAATCAGGGTTAGTTTGAAAGGGTGTCACCAAGTGGGGCCATTCAGTCACATGGGACAATTTCACCCATTCACCCCTCACCCTCAACCCCTGCCCCCAACATCCCATGCAGGTCTCATCTACCTCATTTTCCTCACCTTCCCTCTTCCTGATGTTTCTCATACCAACTTCAAATTCTTTGGATAAGAACAACAAAGTTCAAACTTGAAATATACTTCTATCTTCCTGCTCTTTTGATTCCAGTAAATATGCCACCCTGCAGATAACAGAAATTCAGAATGGACAGAGTTAGAGGAAAAAGAGAGTTCAGGAATACACACCAGGAAGCCACACTCCTGCTGTCCATCCCCTGCCTGCTTTCCTCCCTGCTTCAGTGATCATTTACCACCTGACCCAGGATGTGACTGTCCACCGGCATCGATTTCCACCCATGAGGCCTCCCCATCTGCCCTCCTGGTTATTCAACTGGAAGATAAAGACAAGTGAATGCTGAGATCCTACAAGACCTCTGATTGGTGACAACTGGTACCTACTGTGAGACTGAGTGTTGGGAATGAAATTCTGACACTACCCTTGACCTTGGCAGTCCTGAGTGGTAGGGAGAGAGCACTTGACAGACATTAGCAGATCTCCGTGCTAGTCCCAGCTCTCACCAGTTGGGGACTAAACATGGTACTGCCCGCTGCAGTCTCCCTCAGATGCAGCTCTGTGCTCTCCTGTCGCCCAGTCAGATTAGGGAAGGGCACGGTGGGATTGTCCACCCAGGTGGCCCTTTCTCTACAACCCCTGACTCTTCTTATCTAGCGCTTCTCAGGCTTCAGGCACAAAAGCTCTGCTAGGTCCCTAAATCCAGAGGACCTGAGCTCCCTGATGCTTTTTGATGGGACCATCAGGCCACTGTGGGCAAAGGACATTCTGAAAAAAGTTGTTCTCCAGTGTGAAAGCCACCTTTTTCCTACCCCCACCCCATCTTTGCCCCATCCCTCCCCTCCACCCCATTAAATCTGAACGGCAGGGACTAAGAACAATTCTCTGGCTACCACATAATCTGCTGCTCCCTTTAAGAGGGCTGGAAAGGGCTGTACCATTGGTGGAAGAAACCTTAGGGAGATGCTGCCCTCTTCTGGGAGACATACAAAAGAAAGACCCCAAAGAGCAGGAATTTCCTCCCTTCTCTGTAATTCTCACTGTGGACCAAATCCATAGCCTTGTGCTCTGGGAATATCCAAAAAGGATATCCTATATGGAATCATATGGCAGCAGAGGAAACATGGATGAAATTCATAATCCAATAATCACTGAGATCTTCTCTGAAAGATGGGCAAAACTCCCAAGAGGGCAGGAGAGAATTTGAGGGCAGGATTTGAGAGCTTATTGCTGCCATCCCCCTGCCTCTGAGCATGACCTCAGGTATGGCTCACCCTCCTAGAACCTTACCATTGAGGGGGTGGAGAGGGAATCTCCCTTTGCCTAACAATCCCCTGCCTGCTGCAGTTCAAGTTCATACTTCCTTTATGCCAGTGATTAACTAAACAAACCAAATTTGAGTACTTACTATGTGCTTATTAGCTCATGACTAAATCCCAGCCTTGCCCTCAAGGAGGTTACAGGATAATCAGAGAGGCAGAAAGTGGCCAAAAGAAAAAATGTTATGTGTGAATGAGCTCAGTGTGTTAAAAGAGCAGATGGGAATGACAGGCAACGCAGGCTGGACGTCAGGCATCAGGATCCTGAAGAAGGCGTCCTCAATAGAAGACACCTTGACGGAGCCTGGAAGAGTGCCTGGGATTCAGGGAGTGATGGTCAAGAAGAAAAGTGTAGAGTGTGGGAGTGTATACAGATAGGCATGCAGATAGGAGAGGAAAAACAGGACTTGCTCTTTCTCTCTCTCTTTTCTTCCCTGCAGGGATGAGAAAACAATAGACCCCTTCAGCTTGAGTTGGACAGCACACCCTTGAAAGCAGTGGCCACTGTCCGAGTTTACATACAACCTTCATCTATAAATAGCGCTCCCATGTATTTACACACCCCCCTCTGAAAATAGCCTTGGCTGTTCTCACAGTGACTTTGAACTAAGAGTTTATATTTAGTTTACTCTCTCCCATCTATTTATATTCCTTTTGTTTACATAAATATTCCTCTCGATTTATTGCTGTCATGTCTGGGCACCTGATGTCATTAGAAGAACACATAGCAACTTCATTCCATACAAACTAGGTAACTAAATCCATCTCCCCTTCTCCCCATCTGTTCCCGAATGTGTTTCTTAGAATTCCATAATTCCAGGCTTGAGGCCTGAAAAGAGACCTAAGTCATTTTTTTCTATAACTCTGCCTCCAGCTAGATTCCCTGGAACCGGACTGTTTATATTTCACAAGCCTCCCAGGAAGGGAGCTGCACCACACCCCCTTGTCCTAAATTGGCATTTTGCAGCATTTTGTAACCACAAACTGCTGACCCTGCTCAAGGGGCCCTTCAAATGCTCACAGGCTGTGTATCTGTAGCCAGTCCCTTTTCCCAATCAACATTCCCACCTTACGTCTCTTTGGCCCTCAGTTCTTATCTGCATCAATTCTTTCACCCTTTTCACTAACTCTAACCAGAACCTCCCTTTCGATGCTGTGCTTTCCTCAAGGCTCAGAATCCTAGTGAGACTCTGGGCTCAGTGGAAGACCATTGGAAAATTGCTCTGAGTCCCTGGGATGGCACCATGGAGCCCAATCAGGTATGTCCTGTTGTCACCTCAGGGTGTCAGAAATGGCACGAGGATGGATGTGAACTCTGGACTCTTTTCTTCCCTTCTCCCAGGAAAGGAGAAGGAACACAGGCTTTGGAGGCAGGCAGTCCTAGAGACAAAGCTCTGCCACATACAGCTGTAGAGTCTTAGGCAAGTCCATAAACCTCTCTGGGCCTCAGTTTCCTCATCTGTAAAATGGAGATAATACACTGTCCTTTCAAAGTTGGGAGACAATATAAAGAGTAGGAAGAGCAGGTGTCTAATAGTAAATGTCTAATATTCCCTTCCTTTGTCTTCCCTTGAGAAACCCACGTCTAAGTCATTTTCTGAGACCCCATTCCAATGAAGTCTTCCTATAGTTTCTATGGGATCTAAGGAAGTCTAACTCGGCCCTCTGAGGTGAGAGCCATGCTCCCAGGCAGGTGCAAGCCATTCTTAATATAGAGCAGCAGCTTTGAGGCATATTCTGGATCCCTGGAAAGAGACTGAGTTGCTGCATAGCCTCAGAGCCTTCGATGGACTGCTTGGGGAAACGTGAACAGAATGCTGTTCTGTGGTGCACAGCTTCCCAGGGGGAAGTGCACACCCTCCACCTCTGATGAAGAATGAGCAGGCCGAGGAGGGGGATATGGAGAGCGAGGCACCCATAGAAAGAACACCCCCATGTAGGAGGGTCACACCCCTGAGGAGAGGCAAGGCCAGCAGACCCCTCATCCTCACCACTGCCTCTCATTCTTGGCTCTAATCTCACCCTCTCAGGCTCTCACTGAACACTCTTGGAGCCACTGAATGGGGTCTAGCTAGTCTGGCATTTATTCCAGGTAATCTTGTGTTTTATTGCAATCTTAAACCAAAGGAGGAAGAAACAGAATCAAAAACTCAGAGGAAAATAAAGTTCTAAATTGTATCCAGGTTCAAAGCTCTTCTTGAATATGCCTTCTGGGTGTGACATGAGCCCAGGACTCTCAGTGCCTGCTCACTACAGTCTCCCTCCCAAGTCAGAGTCCATGTGTGGCTTCTGGGAGGTGGGTGGGGATTGAAGCCCCAGGTGCTCTAGAGCAGCTGTCACCAACCGGTAGTCTGTGGACCACTGGTTGTCCATAAGGTCCAAAAGGTTGGTGACCGCTGCTCTAGAGAACCTGTGGCCGAAGCAGGCAGTCATCAAGGAAAGCCAAGGATTCGCTGTTGGACCGAGGCCACTAACCCAGAGAGACAATCCCTGCAGAATCCAGTTTTGTTTATGAAATAGAGAGTCAAAGGGGCTGCACATATCCCCTTTCACCTCCCTCACCTGCATAGCTTCTACCTTCTTTCAGCCCTAAAGTGGACATCAGCTCCTCCCCCAGGGAAACCTGCAGGATGTGTCTTGAGGGGCTGGTGCTTCCATGTTCTTTCATGACTATCTGTGCACCTTCTCAGTAGTCTCATGCTCCATTATTTCTTGCCTGTCTCATGACACCTCATCACCTCATTCTGTTTCCAGTGGGAGTAGCTGATCACAATAGCTTCTGAGTCCCAGTTAGCCTAGAAGTCAGTCAAGTAACCCCTTTCTCTTTCATTCAATAATGATTTGTAAAGTCCCTGCTCTGAGCCAAACATTGTTCTAAGCATTTGGCATCCATTAATGAGCATATGGGGGAAAACCTCTATGACCATGAAGCTTCCATTGGCTTTCCTGATCTATGGCTAATACTAACCCCCAACATTAATGTGACACTTCATTCCTGACAATTATCTTTACATTCACTCACTATTTGAACCTCGTGGCAGCCTTTGAGGTTGACTTGGAAGGTCCTGCAGTCACCATTAGTATATAAGAGGAGAGACGCATAGAGAGCTGACAACCTGTTTGTCATTCAGTGATTCAGAACTAGAATCCAGGGCTTCTACTTCTCAATAGATGGGTCTGTCCTCTTCAGCTCTGCTACCTGCCTCAATGTTAACAAAGTCCAAGTCTGTCATTTCTAAGTCAATGCTATTCCTCTAGGAAGCTGCCAGATCCCTTCACCATGCGGGTCTTCCCCATCCCTGAGTTACTGTAATCCTCTGGTCTAGCCACACCATGCAGCATCTTACTCAAGGGTTGCATTAGCTGTCCAATGCTATTCTGAGTGTCACACTTCCCCATGGAGAATGTAAACTCCTGGTTGACAGGACAGCACAGAGAACCTCTGGACTCCATGTCGTGCCTCTTGACTCATGTCTGCACTAGTCTATGAGATGTCCCAAGATGGCTCTTGGAGCCACTGAATGGGGTCTAGTGCCTCAGATGGCCTCAACCTGCAGGTAGCCTCGTTTGTTTTTTCTGGTGAACTGTGAAAATAATTGTATATGTGTGCCATTCTATTTTTTAAAAAATCTTAGAAAGCTCTACTTAAATTTCCTAGCAGAGTACTGGACACAGGTGGGTGGTTAATAGATACCGAGCAATGAACTTCACATGATTTCAGAGCTAGGAGGGATGGGGGAACATATCCAGTTACTGCAAATGACAACTGAAACCTAGAGAGGTTAACGACTTGTCGAGGTGACACAACTAATAAGTATCAGAGCTGGGGAAATTGTCTAAGTAAATACCTTTAGGTTTGCCTGTAAGTCAACAGGCCATGAAGAGTAAGGGGGCATGGAGAGAGAGCACCCTGGAGACAGGCTAAGGTTGAAGACTAGGCCTTTTTCATTAGTCTCACATGTCCAGCATCTCCAAGAACAGCCCGGGCCACTTGACAAGAGGTCTCCACTCCCATACAAAGCAGAATTTCAGAGGGCACAGGGGACACCTGCAAGCCAGATGTGATGGCTAGAGGTTGGAGGTTGGATTTTGTTGGTACTAGGTACTGTGCACCCCCACCCCTTAACCTCATCCCTGGTAACCTTATTAGTAAGTACAATTTTGTGAGAAGGGAAGAAAGGCTGAGCAGAAACACATTTGACATGCAATGTACCATGAAAAATGCTGAGACAGTATATGGTCTATCAGTGACTCATTCCCCCACAGCATTCTGCCCAGGCTATTGGTTAGAAAAGTAGGAGCACTTATGGAGAGAGATTATGAGACACCCAGAAACCACAAGTTTGAGTCCTAACTCTTGGGTTAGCTAGCTATGGAGCATTTACACTTACCATCTAATGGCTCAGTTTTCTCAGTTATGATGACATAAAAAGCTCAGACTAAGACAGTACCTAAGATTTCTTATATTTCTGACATTCTGGTTAATTCATCTTTATTAATGTCTTCAGACTTTAGCAGAAGAGCTGTGGTTCACACCGGTACACTCTTCCTGTCTGTCTCTAGCAGGAAAGGATAGATAGTACTATACTAGAGTTAGAATATAATGAAATCAAAGCATGTATTGCAGTGCATAACAAAATGTGGTGTCTGGCATGCAGTGGACTTTCATTGAATGTGTATTGAGGTGGGGGAAACAGGGAGGGAGGGAGAGAAGAAGGGAGGGAAAAGAGAGAGAGGGAGCAAAGGAGGGCCAATCAGGCATACTGTTTTTTCCCATATGTGCACTTCCTGATTTCCACCCAAATAATGAAAGCTAACACCACCTTAAAATGTATTATTCTAAGTATTTTTCTAAATACTTAAACCTGTTAATTATTTAATATTTATACCCAAACTGTGAGAAAGATGCTATTTTTATCCCCATTTTACAGATGAAGAAATGGAGGAGCAGAGAAATTTACTAACTTGCCCAAAGTTATCCAGCTAGTAAATGGGAGAGTTGGGACTTCACTTTCCATCTTTTATTCCCCAGCTGTGTCTCCCACCCCTATATAGTCCCTACCATCCATCGTGTTAAGCTAAGTAGAAGAAAGAACACAAAGGATGGTTAGGGCTGAGAAACCAAAAGACAATGGGACCATGGAGAATCCAGCTTCAGGAGACCCATACAAGGTCTGCTCCCCCTGGATTGGGAAAGTACTTAGACTCCAGAAAGACTAAAATGGCCAAGGTAATTGGCTGGTAATTTTTCAGTGTAAGTAGTTTAGACTCTTAAATACCTTCACTTCCTACAGTGAAGTTACTTCCACAGTAATATGGTTCAATGGAGAGAAATGTTGGAGCTAAAACATGTCTGGGTGTGAATATTAGCTCTGCCATTTAGTTTGTGACCTTGGGCCAGTCAGACCTCTTTGTGCCTCAGCTTCCTAATCTGCAATCATAAAGATTTTTTTGAAGATTTTTATTGATTTTTAGAGAGAGAGGAAGGAAGAAGGGAAGAGAAACATCAATGTGAGAGAGAAACATTGATTGGTTGCCTCCTGTACGTGCCCCAACCAGGGATCAAACCCACAGCCTGGGTAAGTGCTCTGACTGGGAATTGAACTGGTGAACCTTTGGTGCACAAGATGACGTTCAACCAACTATCACACTGATTTATACCAGCCAGGGTTGCTATCATAAAAATTTTAGAAAGTCTTTAAAGCATGTAGCCCGGAGCCTGAAAAATACTCAGCCTCTAATGATATAACTTCCTTCACTTCTGTTTGTTTCTTGGATTGTGGGAACCTAACCTCAGATTATATTGTTAATTCTAAGATGGGGTGGAAATACCCAAAGGATGCAATATCTCTAAAGTCATAGTCCCAAGAAATATCCACAAGCTGTCAGGTGGTGGTAGGCAAGCAGGAAGCCAGGGTGCTCATGAGCTAAGCCAGAGCTTATCACCTTAGGCCCGGGCTAAGACCCATCCTCTACTCTCAGGCAGGGATCCAATTAAACCACAGATAGCTCACCCTCATCAAAGATTCCCTTAGGTGCAGCAAGCACTCCACACACTTCCTTGGCAATCATTTCCTTCTTTTGTCTAACTGACGTCCCTTCTATTATAATTTGATCTCACTTCCTTTGCTCTGAAAGAAAAACAGCTGGTCACCACCACCCACATTCTGGCCCTTCCGATAAAGGATGCTTGTGCCAAAAGATGGGGTTCCAAAAGCCTGCTCTTTCATCCTGTCATAAAACTTGATCCAACTGAGTCGGGAGCTTTGTGGTTTAGATGTCAGTTGAATCAACCTCAATGGGTACCAGGCTGTCTGTGGGCAGCAGATGATATTTCCCATCCATAGGAGTGGGCCTCATGGTCTTACTGTGGTGGCAGGTGGAACAGGGTCCACCTGTCATTCCATTAACCTTCTACCCAAGGTGTGAGTGAGAAGAAAGGGTTTCCAGGTATGTCTGCTGGGCAGAGCGGCAGGAGGAGGGCAATGGGAAGGAAGACCCAGATACTCCCCTAGAATAATGTGGGTGCTCCAAAAAGGGAATATAAATAGCCTATGAATATGTGAAAAGTTATCATCTTCATTAGTTATCAAAGAATATAACTTAATTTCAAAAGATGCTATTTTCTGCTTACTGGTAAATTTTGGCTTTTGTTTGTTTTCTTATGGTAAGACAGCTTTAGTGGAAATGCAGGAACTAAACTCTTTCAGACATTGCTGGTAGAAATGTAAACTGTCAATATCAACCAAAGGCCTCAAACCATTCTTTCAAAAGATATTTCACATACTTTATAAATATACTAATATGTATAAAATTAATTAAACTGCATTCACTGCAGTATTTTTTAATAACTGCAAACATTTTATGGAACAAATTACATTCCCAATGACAAGGACTTAGTTAAATAAATTAAAGGTTATCATGACTGTGGAGAAGTGTACAATTATTAAATATGAAAAGTATATAAAGACAGAAAATACTCGAGATATATACAAGTGAAAAACTAAGTATCAAAAAAAGCATACACAACATCTATCTCTACATTGATGTAAATATTTATATCTACATTCAGTGAAAGAATTATATAGTTTTCTCTCTTTCTCTCTATCTCTGGAGGGATACACACCAAAATGTGAATTGTAATTAGGGCTGGGTGGTGATATTTTAGATTATCTTAATGTTCTTATTTAGTCTTTCCTTAAATTTAGATGTAGAATCTAATATTTTTACAATTATATATTCAAATTGTATTGAGGAAAAATAATAATGTGATTTTAAGAGTAGAAAAGAACAAGAAAACCCTCCCCCACCCCAATTCCCTTTTAAAAAGGAAAATCCAAGATCAGCTAACATACTTGAGGGATCCAACCCATCAAATGCATCTACTTATTCAAGTATTCATTCATCAAGTATTTTCAAGTGTCCACAACTGGCCAGGTATTACTCTAATAATATGAGAGTGAAGGAAACAAATGACTAACTGTGTTTTAGTGATATGTAAATCAGTTTACATGTTGATATCTATCAAGACTTTTAAATACAGAGGCAGGCACATCTGTATTTATCTTTTCAGCCCTTAGACCTTGCAGAGTGTCTGGCATACATAGACCCTATTCAACATATGTTGTTAGATAAATGAATTCAGTAGCTACAAGAGAGCCTGAAAGTTTAGAGAGCTATGCCTTCCCCAAGCTGATCCCTGGAGTAGAACATAGGGAAGAGGATGGCAAGGGAAGAATACTTCAAGGCTATGGAAAGAAGATACAAATCTTCTGCTGGCTTCTCGGGACCAGGAAAGAGTCATTCTGAAGCTCTGATTAATCAGGTTTGGCAGGTGGTAATGTGTGTGTGGTGGCTCCTTCATGCCATTTCTTCCAAGATCTTGCCCAACATATGATGATGGTTCAAGCACAGAGTCTGGAAGCTTCTAATTCTGAGAATGTCTGAGCTCTGAGCCTCATGCTATTAGCCCAAGCCCACCCTTTCTTGGGGGATACAATGGAAAGCCCTGCTGAGCATCTCTGCTTCCACTTTCCAGTGAGCTCAAGGTCCCTATTTGGCACTGGCCACCTGGTAGGAAATGGTTGTCAACATCAGGGCTGCACCACCCCCACCTGGAGTATTTCAGAACTGTCTTGATTTCACTGCCCCTCCACTTAGGGCCTCTTGGAACTTCGTAATGGTGTGCAGAGCTGTAAAGATGATTATTCCCTTTGACCCAGTAATTTTACTTCTCAGAACAAACTGGAAGAAAACAGAGAGGTTTGTGATGACGAATTTGTAAGGTTGTTTGCTATGGTAATATTTGTAACACTGGTGCCATTGCAACTTTGGAAGCTGCCTAACTGAAAAACAATAGGGAAATGATTAATTCATAGTACAACTATGTGATGAACTACTATGCCATCATAGCAATCCTGTTGCAAGTGAAATTAATTATAAAAAGGAAGGGATCTGACCTTGGTCTATAAATAAGCAAGAAATGTACATTGCAATATGCTACATGGAGTATCATCTCAACTTTATAGTTTATATCTGTGCTATCTATTTGGAGGGAGGAACAGCAGGAAGAGGGGGATTAGGGTTTGGGGCAGCAGGGTGTTCAGGCAGCTGGTGAATCCATGCATACATGTGCATAGGGAAGAGTGGCAGGATATGCATGAACATTAGAATAGTCATTATCTCAGGTTGGTGGTATTAGGGCAGATATTAGTGCATATTTGAGCTTTTTGGAATTTTCCAAAATTTCCACAATGAACAAAGGACAAACCTAAAAAAATTAACCAATAATTTCTTTGAGCTGAGTAAAATGAAGGAAAACCATGTTACATGTTTTTAAGGAAAACATGCACACATACACCGATATGGCCGTGCTCACCCTTCTCCTACAAATGTTTTCTAAACCTTTGCTTATACAACCTGTACATATTTGTGTGTGGCAGTGGTGGGAGTGTGTGTTTATTTCCAAGTGGCCTGGCTGCAGGCTCTTCAAAGGTGTAATATATCACATGTTATGTCATTGTGATTTTTTTAAAGACCAATTTGGTAAGCATTCTCACACCTGGTGATGTATTTAAAAAGGGCATTTTTCCTAATTTTAAAAAAATCACCTTCTTTCTATAAATTAATTAGTTAGTTAGTTAGTTAGTTAGTTAAAAATGAGGCCTACTTATTCACAGCAAAAGGAGCAGCAGTTTTTCAAAAACGTACCCTAAGATGTCAGGTAGAAATTTGTTCTACAAATGACCCTATCAGATACATATCCTTGTTGTCCTGAGTCTGACTTGATCTGAGTGCCCTAAACCATAGCCATCAGAGTGACCAGAGGACATATGAACTTCTCTCCTTCATAACTGTCTGAGGGCTGCAAGGGACAGGAAGAAAAAGATTGCTTCTCTTGCAGAAAACAGTAACAATTTCAAATTTGTAGAGGCTTTCCCCCTACATTTGGAACCAATGTTTTATATCCTGGTAAGTCTCATGCTCTGTGTGATTTGGAATTGCAGTGGAAATCATCTGAATGAAGGAGGCTCAGCTAGTGGAGTCAGGAATGCTTTTTCCTGCATTTTAGTCCCAGAAGGCTTTTCAGAGAAGAAAGGATTTTGGAAAAGAATTGCAAGATGGTAGAGACAGGATGAGATGACCTGGGAGAAAGCAGGTATGAGAACAATCAATTGTCAAAAGGCATCTCTATATATAAAAGGCTAACATGCAAAGTGTCCCTTTGGGAGTTTGACCAGGAGACTGGGAGTTTGATCGCTCGCTATGACATGCGCTGACCACCAGGGGGCAGCGTGGAATGAAGGAAGTCCCCAGCCGGCCGGCAGCCGGAAGGCCCCGATCGGCCCTGATCACCAGCCAGACCTAGGGACCCTACCCGTGCATGAATTTTGTGCACCAGGACTCTAGTTACTAAGTAAGTCTCCCCTTAAAAGTTCAACCCACACTGGGTCTCATCTTCTCAGACCCAAGGACTTTATAAAAGACCCACATGTCAAACCCCAAGAACAGGAAGATCATAGCTGTGGGTGACTACCCATTCTGGGAATCTTGACCAAATAACACGTGATTTTCTTCATTTACTCCACGGGGCACTGGGACAGTGGGAGGGGTAGGGGAGGAGTGTGATAAAGATAGAGAAAAGGTCCCCCCACCACCTCCCTGGCCAAGGTAGTATCGATGGGAAGGACCTGGTTACCATTTACTAACTGGGTGCTCAGGTGCACATGTTGTCCAACCCCTAGAGGGCATAATGGGGATCCCTAAGATAGAAGATAGGTTTTTTTCTATGTTGTTTTCCCAGACCAAGTACAGTGCCTGGTGTGAAATAGGGACTCAAGGACTATTTTATGAACAAATTTACTCATGCTGATGGGCTGAAAGTGATGGAATAATCCTGCCCCATTTAATTATGTGAGACTATGATATAATGGCTCCCCAGAGATTCCCACTGATGGAGAAAAAAAGACCCCATTGGGACTAATTTAGTGGACTTCATACTCAACTGGTGTTCCCATCACCACCATCAACACTTTCAAAGGTAATAAAAACACCAGGGCTTCTAGTGACCAGAAAACTCATGGAGGTGGGAATGTCCCAGTCAGCACATCAGGTAGATTGTGAGGAGAGGCTGAGACCTGTCCTGAGCTCCTCGGCCAAGAACAGACTCAGGCTTGAGAGAGGTTGGGGAAGAGTCCAGAGCTTCCCTGACCCAAAATGGAAACACACCTTCCATTTATTTTCCTTCCTGAAGGGCCTGTCAGAAACTACAGACACCTGGGGAAGGGGCAGGGGCTGTGCGTGGCACATCATAGCTGCTCCCCCAGCGGAACTCACCCTCCCACGGCTGTGTATGTGTAGGTGGGCATGTGGGCTCAAAGATTGTTTTAGAACTTGAATACCAAACTGTTTTCCTGGGTAAAAGGCACCAAGGAGGGAGTTGAGTTTGGGCTGGGGACAATGGGTGGGGAAGCTTTGAGGCAGTCATCAGCATCTGCCCTCCCATCATTTTGGTATCTCAGACTCCAGTTATACCTCCTCTGAAAAGCATTGCACTCCGGAGAACAAGATTAACCCTGACCTCACACTATTGCCAAAGCCCCTCAGAATGGCCAGAGAAGCATCTCTTTCCACTTAGTGTAATAAGCCCTCTATGGCTTGTAAAGTGATCTGAGGGACTATAGCATAATGGAATGGAAGACTTTTCATCAGGATTTCAGCAATGTGAGGGCGGAGCTAAGCCAGGTGTGAGAACTGAATGTAGAGTATCTGCTTGCACAGCCCACAGAACACACCACACACTCACACACACATGCACACGCACTCACATGCTCTCACTCACATGTCTGAGTGAAGTGTGTTTGTGTGAGAGAGTGAGTGCCTGGGAGAGATACATAAGAAGGAAATCTCCCAATTCACCTTCAACTACCTTTGGCCTGCAGTCTTCTCTCTCCAACCGATCACTAGTCATTCTTCTGGCATCTCCTTCGATTTCCTGACCGGGAATCGAACCATGACCTCCTGGTTCATAGGTGGACACTCAACCATTGAGTCATGCCAGCTGGGCTGTTTCTTTTTTTAAGTCATTGTTTCTTAACCTTCAATTCCCAGAGTTTTTTCCCACCTATAACTGGCTGTGGCCAGGGCCAAGCTTTTTCCTTTTTAATTATACATTTTAAAAATTATACTTATACTTGTATTACAATAGTAACAATTATTATAGAAAAATGAAATACTAGACCAAAAAAATTTTACTACCATATTTCTAAAGGAACTGCTCTTACTAATACCAACCTTCCAGACATTTTCTATGTCTAGGTTTTCCTATGCAATGATACATAGATAATATAGACATACATGTATTTGTAAATATAGATATCAATGTAGATATATAGTATATACATACACATATTTTTTAATTTTTTTTAAATAAGATTACATCCTTATAAGTATGCCTTTTATATATTTGAAGAAAATCTTTTCAGGCCCACAACATTTGTCCACAACAATTATACTAAATGGCTGAAGAATATGGAACACGAACATAGTTAACCACTTTTTTATTTGTTGAACATTTTGGATATATTCAATTCTACACAATAAATTTAATTAAAACCAAATTTTTATCTATCCATTAATGACACACTTTTAGCAGTGAATTTGCACTCAATAATGTAGAATGTGTAATTATAAGTACACATGTCTTTTTTCTTTTTGATGAGACTCTAACAAAAATAAAATGTGCTGGAATTCCCCTTTTGTAGGGCCCAAACTTGCATTAGTCCTACAAACAGCAAATCCTTTCATCGTGTTTTTTAATGTTCACTGTTAGAAAACAAATTTTGATCAACTGTGCTAGAAGAAAAGCTGAGTTATCTTTCCTTCCTCTCACAGAAAATGGTTTCACAAAGTGGTTGCCAAATGAAGAGGTGATTGAGAAAATGTAGAGAAAAAATGCACTTTGTCAAGAAGTTAATGAAAATATTATAAATTTCCTGGATTTTAGGATGTGTGTTATAGACATCAGCTTTTTAAAACTTTATTATGATTTCTTTTCTTGTTCTAATTAAATATGCTTTTCTACTTAACTTTATCTGTATCACTTTTGCATTATTTTCTAAAATTGTGTAAGTTTATGCCTATCGAAGCCTCGATGCCCTCTGGTTAACCCCCACATTTCCCTAGTTCAGAGCGGGGCAAAGAGGAGTTTCCTCAGTTAATGTTTTTTGATCAGGACTGACAGCATCAGACTTGGATGGGGCAGAGGCAGACCCACCAGAAGGTACAGAGACTAAAGAAACAGTCTTGTGTCCCCTTAATAGTCAAGGTCCTATGATTCCTTTACAAAAACATCTGCTTGCCCTTTTCCTGAGTTTCCACTTTTCCCATCTCCCCCCAATAACACCACTTTCACCATTGTTTTCCCTACTTATTTCTTCTCTCTTTCCCCCCTTCAAGTCACCCTCCCTCTCCCTCCCTCCCTCCCTCTCCCTTTTCCTGTTTCATCTTTGCCTCATGCTCTCATTTTCCTTCCAAATCTGGAATGGAGATCTTCATGAAAAGTTGGCAAACACAGTGGGTGAGAAAATGAAGGCCTCCTGGCTGAGCTGGCACCCACTTCTGATTCCCCTCTAGCCCGGGCAGGCATTGCAGAATATAAGGTCAAAATCACTCTTACAGGGAGTGAAAACTACCAGTCTGTCAGCCTGTCTCCTCCCTCTGGCCTGAGGGGTCTGGTAGAGGCAGAGATGGAATCTGTGCTCAGAAGACCTCCAGAGTGGGGACCAGCAGTCCTGCAGAGCCCTGTAGTGCCTGAGTGGTGCCCTGTCGCCTGCCTTTCCCAATCCTCTCCTCCCTCACCAGTCCTCAGGAATTGGTGTGTGTCCGGGGCCTCCTGGAGGCCAGTGGGCTACATGGAGAATTTGGCAACTGGTAAATCTGTCTTTGAGGATCTCAGGGGCAGCAGTATGGGTGCTGTCCACATGGCCAGCCTCCCACCACCACGGGCTTCCGGGATGCTTGCTCAGCCCACACCCAGGGGTGACAGCCAACCCCAGCCCTCCACCAGTGCAGACTTTGCACCCATTCTGGAAGAGGGCAAGAAGGGGGAGGCGGACCAGAGGAAAATAGGGAGAAGGAAGTCTTGCAAAAATCCTACCTTCTCCACAAACTTATCCTGCCCCTAGAGCCCTTGGCCTCGCTCCTTCCTCTAGGCTTCCAGGACATTCATCAGCATGTGTGTAGCATGTGTAGCATGTACATCCTTGTTACCCTATGAATGCAGTTTGTCTCTGCTACGCAAAGCCACTCTAAGTAAAGGATGCATTATGATGCATTATTTATTGCTGTGACCCCATACCTAGCAGTGGCCGGTGAGTAAGAACCATTTGCCAACTGGGTCATTACTTGGGCCAATATTAAGATTACAACTCCATGCTATGCCTGAAAAGACCTTATTTTGCCTGGAGTGCTATATTCTCTTTTGCCTGGAGTATTTGATATCCCCACAGAGGAGGGAATCCTAATTACTTCCGTCATCATATTACATGATGACTTATGGGGACAGCAATAAAGGGGAGTTTGGGGTTATCTAGTGTACAGAAAATCACATAGCTATCTCTCAGATTCAAGAACTTTGTTAATCACCCTCTGTGACCCTGTGTCCCTTTCCAGGAGGTTCCCCACCAGCAATTTGTGAGAAACCCTACCAGCCAACGATAAAATCAACATTAAAACATTTCCACAGGAACCACTGTCCACACTTTTTTAAATGTGCAAGGAATATTCTGTCTGTCTTCTGCATCGGGGAAGCCTACCCCAGAGAAGGAAAAACAGCAAAGCAAAGGGCCCACGCTCCCTCAGAGGCAGCACCCTCTCGTGCAGTGATTCCAAAGTGGGATGCATGGAGAGGCATTAATTTTGCAGGAAGGTTGCTCCCATTTCGATTCCCCTTCTTCCCTTCACGGAGACTGGTCCCATAAGGCACTGGGACCTCCTTAACTCTTCTCAAACACTGAGCTCCCACGTTAACCCCAAATAACTAGAGTGACAGCCCTCAACAGATCACAATATTTATCTAGTTTCATAACACAGGTCTCAGTGAATACATTTGCCCTTTGGTCTCTAATATTTAAAGCAAGTAATGTGGCTTTTCTTTTTCATTGGCATTTGTGATATAATTTCCTTTTAAAGTAACTACATTTAAGTAAAATATTGGGTCTGGCTGTTAAAAGGAAAGGATTAAGTAATAGCACAGGTGTTCGCAGCTATGCCAAAAATGATGACCATTGAATGCTCAAAACCACAGGTTGGGAACCACTGAAATTGGGAAAAGGAGAAAGAAATTAGACAAGTCAAGTTCTCATCTTTGTCCTGACACTTTCCAGTGTGTGGCCTCGGACAAGCCACTGTGCCTCTTTCCATGACTGTTTCCTCATATGTAACATGAGGAGAGTTGGTAAGCCAAAGGCTTTTAAAGCATATTCCAATTCTGAAATTCCAGGATGCTTTATTATTGTGTGTAGGGGGAGGTGAATGGGGGGAATAAAAGAGCATGGAAAAAAATATAGTAAAAAGAGGTGGAATTCTTCTGCCTTTTGTCTTTGAAGATAGCAAAGGGGAGCTCTCTTTGATTTCACTATGAACTGAGAACCAAAAGTAATGCCCATCTGTTAGCAATTCCATCTGTAATCCTCCCTGGCCCACCCACTGGCCCTCAGAGGCAGGGCAAGCAGCAATCCTTCCCCCACCCCACTTCCTCGGAGATGGCAGCCACTTAGTTCTGAAGACGAACAGCCAGAAAGGGAAATGGAGAGTCCGTGCCCTGTCTGCCTGGTCGGAAGGCCCCTCACTAATCTCCCCATCCTGAAACCCGAGGCTCTGGGAATGGCCTGTTCATGAATGGCCTGGGCCTGGCCTAATAGACAGAGAACTCCTTGGGGAATCCTATCAGCCCCCGCTCATCTCCCCATTGTGACAGGTGAAATGAGAAGCTTGGGCACAGAGCAGTCAGTCCCCTTTCCAGAAGCCTGGTTGGAGCTGGGGATGGATCAGGGAAGCAAGGCAAACCCCCTGTGTTAGCCTCAGAGGCCTTTTTGAAAAGAGAAAGAATTTGATCTTGAATAGATTTGTCTAACAGTGCTTGAAACGGATTGAACAAAACGTCTGGATCTGAAGAGCTCAGAGGTGGGCCAAGCTCTCACGTGGCTCTGGGCAAATCAAGACAGGGAAACAGAGTCCAGACACCTGAGACGAGGCAGGAACGGGCACCTGCTGGCTCAGAGCCTGAGGATGCTCCTCAGACAACACCAGGCATGTTTATATGTGCAATGCTTTTAAAGAGAGAGGCTTGAAATAAAGAGCCTGGGAGAGTTATGTAAGAAGGAAATCTCCCAATTCACCTTCAACTAGCTTTGGCCTGCAGACTTCTCTCTCCAACCGATCACTAGTCATTCTTCTGGCATCTCCTTGGAATTTCTACCTGCAGACTCTAAATTGGAATTTTTAATTATTTCTGTTCACCCTTTGTATCAGGGCAGCCAACTGAAATGCCCATGGAGAGTGCACTGTGTGTGTATGATGAGGAATGGTGGGAGCTGGTGAGGAGGATCCAGACCCATCTCCAGGTGGTGGCTGAGGCTCACTCCCCCTGCCAGCTGGCAGGGAGGCCAGCTCAGAGTCCCTAATTATTTGGGTTCTACCCTCAATTCCAATGTGTTGTGGGTGCACATGTGGTGTTTCCCCCACACCACCAATAACTAATTCTCTGACACCAGCTGGGTTTCCTACAATTCAGCTTGATTCCAACACTATAGAGAGATAGTATCAGATCCCACAGGTTGGGGGCTGTCTCACAAGACTGCCCTGGCCCCAACTTCAGATGCCAATCCCAAATCCACGTTGTTACCTGTGCTTCTGACCAACTGGCTACAAATCAGAGGTCCCACAACCCCCTCTCCTTGGGCTTGATTAATGTGCTAGCACAGCTCACAGAAACATTTTACTTAGTAGATCGCTAGTTTGTTGTAAAAAGCATATAACCCAGGCCCTAGCCAGTTTGGTTCAGTGGTTAGAGTGCCGACCTGGGGAAGAAGGGTCTCGGGTTTGATTCCTGTCAAGAGCATGTCCTTTGGTTGCAGGCTTAATCCCTGGCCCAGATCAGAGTGCGTGCAGGAGTCAAACTATCAATGTGTCTCTCTCACATCAATGTTTCTCTCCGTCTCACCCCCTCCCTTCCACTCTCTCTAAAAATCAATGGGAAAATATCTTTAGGTAAGGATTAACACACACACACACACACACACACAATCAATCAATCAATCAATCAATAAGCAAAGTATATATTTCACCAAGTAGGGAATTCATTGAGCCTGGCTGGGGTCCAGAGTTAATCCAATGAATAAATGGCAAATGCAGTTTGCATGCCTGCTAGGTTTCAGGGCTGGCATAGAATGGGCAGCTTCTCAGTTCAAAGAAAAGGAAAAAAAACTTCCTCAGTTATAATATGCTTAAGCCAGTCTGATAACATCAGCTGGCAAAAGGCTCCTGGAACAGAGAGTTGCTTTGACTAAACAATATTTTGTTGTGTTAAATGCAAATGAACCAGAACCGTGTGTGGCCAGTCTCCTGCCTTGGGGTTCAGTGGGGATGGAATAGAGGTTGTTGGGGTGAAGAAGGGCATTGACAGAAAACATTTGATATTCTACCTAAAAAAAAAAAAAAAAAAAAAAGTAGCAGCTGTTGCTCCCAACCTACTTTCTCCAATCCTAACATTGTCCTGAGGTTTCCCTGGTCCTAATCTGATTAATGAAATAAATCCAGATTTTCCAAGTGTTCACTAGTAGATCTGAAGCCAATTAATGACAGGCTAGGGATGCTGGTGGTTTAACCACCTAATCCTCTGTTTGCCTGTTTCCATGCAGGCAGAAACAAGGTTTGGGGCTCTCTGTTAATGGAGGCAAGGTGGAGCCTGGATAATGCAAATTCCTGTGTAATCTCACCTATATTTGGAAAATGTATTAAGGAATTACTCCAAAAGCTACTTACTCTCTTGCCTTGCACTTATGGTTTTATGTATTTGCCTTCTGGAAGCGTGGTCTGGATGTGTGTGGGGTGTGAGTCATTGAAGTAGGGAGATGGGAACAGCAAGAGAAGGAAGATAGGGAGGAACTTATAACTTAACTGGCTTTGTTTGTATTTTTGTGTTTTAAGAGGAGGAGGAGCTGGAGAGTTGAATGGAACCCTGGGAGGAGGCCTGGACAGCTCATCCCTCAAGAAGAAGGATTGCACATTAGTCATTAAAGAATCCACTTAATTAAAAAGCAGTATTTGATGAATTCTTCTTTTTACTAGTACAAGTCCCTCTTAGGTCCCCTGTACATGTCTTATGCACCACCTCAGCTTTTCAGTGAAGTGCTTACTGGAGAGCCTGGGTGTGGTAAGCACTATAGACATGTTTGTTGTTGGTGGTGTTGCTATTGTTATTGACATTTTTTTTAGAATCTCAACATATCTGTATTGAGCAACCTGCTCTTTACCAGGCATTATTATTAATTTAACTTCCTCATGATGTATTGCGGTCTGTTCCCTACATGCACACCTTCTCCCCAGCAGTCCTCACATACACAAGCGAAGGCTCAGAGGATCTATAAGGAAGTGTAGCAGAGGGGTTTGTGTGGGTAAAGAGATAGAATCCCACTGGCTGGCCAGACTAGGCTGGCCACCAAGAACCATGAAATCTGCCTTGCCAACCCCCATCTCCTTTTTCCATATACTTTTCCCCATCAGACTCTTGTAACTGTGCCCTCGTCCAACACAACCCTTTAGAGAACATCTATACTTAATGTTTATACTTAATGTAAATTCAACTTTCCCAGGGGTAATCTATAATAATAAAAGTGTAAAATGCTAATTAGACCGGACATCCTTCCAGACAACCTTCCGAATGAATCCGGGGCTGCGAGGAAAGCCCGGGTCCTGGGAGCCAGAGGGAAGCCGGTGCCGGCAGCCAGGGGAAGGAAGGCCTACTCTTGCACGAATTTTGTGCATCGGGCCTCTAGTTTAACTATAAGCCTTAGTTTTAATTATGTTGGCAAGTCTATATCCCTCTTTGAAAGGAAAGTTAGGCTCTAGTTAAGGCATGGAAAGTATTATTTCAGGAATAAGTCTTCCCTCGATCTGTGAAATCACACCGCTGAGCCCATGTCTGAGGCCAGCTCTGCTTCCACCTGCCCCACCAATCCTTCTGGGCCACCCAGCAGCAGCTGCACCCTTTGGGGAAGGGAATTCAATCCCTGAGTCCCCACTGCAAGTAGCCCCAGCACTTCTCTTGGTCTGTGCCTCAGATGCCTTCTCCCAGCTGCAGATGAATCTCCAGAGCTCCACATTCATAGATGCCCAATGCCATCCCCTAACTCCTCTGCATGCCAACTAGAGCCTGGCCAGGAGACACTCCAGCCATCCTGGAAAAGGGCACACAGTATGTTTCCCTTCCCTGGTGAATACCTGAATCTTCCCCTTGGCTATCCATCTTTATTCTTGTGAGGCACCGGTTCCAAATTCTTGCTGGGCAATAGCTTTCAAAGAGCTGCTTCATTTGGCAGACACTTTGTCTCTGCCCTTTGTGTAGTTAATGATGTGTGCAAAACCCACATTCATCACAAAAGACAGGCAACCTCACACGGAGTCACTTCCTTTCTCTGGGACTCGTCTGGACTCTCCCTGCCTCAGTGACCCCTCACAGAAGGAAATGTAATACCAACTGAATTTTTATCCAGCACCTTTTATCCGTAAGGCTCAAATTCACCAGCTCTCTTCTACACATACAACCTTCACAGTCAAAAGGTAAAGATAATTTTTCAACCGTTTACTCCCCTTTCCTTGTTCTTTTCTGACAAATGTTCACTGACCCTGGTGACTCCTTTGAGGGTCTCACCTTTGTCTTCTGGCATCTGGTCCTGTCTGGATGCTTTTCCCCTTCCCGGAGCTTGTCCTTGTCACCCAAAACCCACTATTCTTGAGTTAGAATGTCTAATTTGGCTCCGAAAGTGCCTCTTATTTCCTCCCAGTGACAGCAACAATTTTAGCTGAGGAGAAAATGCAGATCTGGGTTCTAAAACCTGGATGTATTGACCCTTAAAATTTTTATCTGGCCTTGGGACCTAAAGGGGTGGAATATATTAGACTTGAAATATATTAAGAATAGAGACTATGTATTATCTATCTCTTTATTCCCATAGCACAAGGTAAGGGCCTGGCACATAGTATGTGCACAAAAGTGACGGACAATAAATGAATGATGCTCCTACTTTAGATGCTGTGCTCTTAAGTGTGGATATGATATATGAGTGTGGTCTACCAAGAACCAATATCAATAAGGACTGTTAAAGTCTTATCACTTTTTAGAACATTTAAAACAATGGTTGTCAGTTCTCAAGAACGGGTTAGAAATTCTAACTTCATACTATGTTGATTTTGGAGTGACATGTTGGCATACCTGGAGCTTTAAGAATTAAATTATTAGCAAAATGAATGGCTATTAATCCCAAGGCTAAGGAAACCAAAAAATGGTCTAGAAACATAGGGATAGAGATTTGAAGAAACACAAGGCCATCAGGATGATTTAGGCTGATCCCGGCGAGGCGGTCTAGAAAACCATTGCAACTAGAAAGCTGAAATGTAATGAGAAAAGACTGTATTGACCAAACGGTGGTGGACAGCTATTCAGAGAGAGCAAGAATGTGGAACTGGTCATTGAATGCTACCCAAGAGAGAAACTGGTCAGAATAAAGATTCCAGATTGATATGCAGACAACTGATTTTCAACAAAGGTGCAAATTCAGTGGAGAAAGGAAAGTCTTTTCAACAAGTAGTGCTAGAACAGTTAGTTATCTATAGCAAAATAAAATTTAAAAATCAACTTCAATTTGTACTTTATATTGTATATAAAAATTAACTCAAATTGTATCAAAGACATGAGTATAAAACTTAAAACTATAAAACATCTAGAAAAAAAAAACTTTGTGACCTTCAGTTAGGCAGATTTCTTAGATATGACAGCAAAAGCATGATTCATAAAATAACAAATTGCTCAATTAAACTTTATCAAAGTTAAGAATTCATGCTCTTCAAAAGACTTTAAGAAAATGCATATACAAGCTATAGAATGGGAGAAAATAGTTGTAAATCACATATCTTATAAATACTTGAATCCAGACTATTATAAAGTATTCTCAAAACTCAATAATAAGAAAATAAACAATCTGAATAGTAAAATGGGGAAAACAGTTATCTACATTTCAAATTTATCTGTGATGTTTAGTTGTTGTCATGTTTACTGTTTTAAAGCAAATGCCTTAATTCAATCATTATTTCTAAACTTGGATATTTTCTTATATAACCAAATGCTATTATCAAATCTTAAAAAAATATCAATAATTTTTGGTATCATCTAAAATATGCAGTTCATATTAAATGTCCACAATTGTCTCAAAAATATGTTTTACACTAAGTTTATATAACTCAGGATTCAAACAAGGGCCACACATGTTTTGTTTTAATGTGTCTTAAATTGCTTTAAATCAAGAGCAGGGTCTCCTTCTCCCCACCCCCACCCTTTTTCCATTGTTAAAGAAACTGGATCAGTTGACCCTCAGATTATCCCACAGTCTAGCTTTACCTCTTTGCTTTCTCCTGGTGTCATTTAACTTATTTCTTCCTCTCCTATATTCCCCATACAAGGAAGTTTGTGCTAGAGATTTGGTTAAATTCAAGTTCAACATTTTTGGCAAGAGCACTTCCTAGGTTATGGTAAATACTTCCATTGAATCATATCAGGAGATACACCATGTTTTAATGATGGTAAAATTGATAAAAATTACAAAGATGGTAGCAGTTTAATCCCTCCACTGAAAAGGTTCCCCATTAACCTTTCTTTTTTATCTCCAACATTTCATTTGATAATTTCACCCATTGATGATCATTGCCTGGATTAGGGATATGATTGAAAATTGCAAAATGGAGATTTTTTTAATTCCATCATTTCTTTCACTTTAGTAGAATGAATTATTCTCTTAAAAATATATCATCTACTAGGACTATTTAGTTATCCTGAAATGGAGTTCACACAGGAATCACACTAAATTAATTTCCTTTGACTACCAGTTTTCAGAATTAAGAGTTGCTTTTCTTCCTTTAAAAAAAAAAAACAAAAAAACACCTGAAAGAAAAATATGAGGGTAGTTTCTGGAGAAGTCTTTTGTTTTTGTTCTGTGTGTGTGTGTTTTATTTTCACTCCTACTCAGCAGATTGCATGAGGAGAAGCCTGCTGTTGTGCTTCACATACAACTGTGCACAGGAGCAGTGCAATGCTGGACTGATACAGCTGCCTTGCATGGCCCGCAGACAAGCCTGAGAGTTAAACGTCAGTATGCTGCGGGGAGGGGGGCGGGGGGGGGGGGGGGCGGGAGGGGGAGGCAGTTCTAGATGGCAACCTAAGAGGCTCCTGAGCTCACCTCCTAGCACCAAATCTGCAGATCTGCAGGTACACGTGGAACAACTGGCTGGTGACACCTACACTCCTTCGAATTGGGCAAGCAAGAGAAATGCCAAATGCAAACAGGTAGCACAGGCTAGCCCACCTCTCACCATCTCCCCACAAACCCCCACCTCTTACTGACCTCCACCCACGGCGCACAGCCTGGAGGAAACTCAAACTCAGGAGCTGCTCCTTGAGGAACAAACGATTTGAACCCCACATCCAGCACCACCAACTTTTAAAACCTGCCCCTGAGGGACAAGCCCCCAAAACATGTAACTTTGAAAACCAAGAAGACCCACCGGCTGGAGCAAATTTAGCACCGCGCGCAATGACTCACCCCGCCCGCGGAGCGTGGAGCCTGGGCTCTGTGTGGTTGAGGCCCCTATTGCGGCCTGCAGGGCGGCCACCTGGTCCGACACATCTGCACCTGCTGGATGGATGCTGCCTGGGATGGAGACGGCGGGTGCAATCTTCACACGCTCTTTCCCGGGCACCACGCTTTGTTGTTTTTTAAGTCTGTTTTCTGTCCCTCCAGGATACCAGTTTCTCCTGGGTGGGAGCTTAGACATGTGTCTGCTGCCACCAGCGGCACCTCTCCACGGCCTGGCTCTGGTGGCCAGTGGGGCTTTCTCTTGCGGGTCCCTCAGGACTGCAACCAAGGGAGAAAGGGCTCTTAAGGGGCCACCACCTCCAGGGCACAGCCAGAGGCAACAGACCCAGGAGCTCAGTCTTTCTGGGAGAGGCCTGTTAGCTTCGGCTCATGGCTGCAGCCTGAGGGCCAGGCTTCCAATTAAACACATCTGGGGTCTGACTAATCCTTTGCAGAGGCCTCAGAGCATGCGCCGGCTGTCCTCGCGAGACACAATCTCACCATCTCCCCACAAACCCCCACCTGCTACTGACCCCCATGCACCGCACACAGTCTGCAGGAAACTCAAACTCGGAGGTGCGCTAACCCACCCCCCCACACACACACACACACACACAGGAGCTGCAGAGTGCTAATACCTCCCTGAAAGAGCTTTTTACCCATGCCTGGTACACTTGTCTCTTTGGCTGCCCCCACGGGATACCCCTTGATTGCCTGTCTCGGTGGCCAAAGGACTTTGTTCCTGGGTCCCACAGAACGGTAACTATTGGAGAGTTAGCTCTTGGCAGGCTTACCACCGCCAGGACACAGACAACCCAATGAGACACGCCCCCCCCACCCCCTCGGGCTTTCTGTCAGAGACCTATTTGCTTGTCCCTAGAGCTTGAGCCTGAAGCAGGCTTCTGGTTTGGCACACATTAGAGGCCTACAGCGTTCAAATTATATTACAAAGCCATAGAGATCAAAACAGTATGGGGTTGGCATAAAACACACACAGATCAATGGAATAAAATAGAGCGCCCAGAAATAATTATAATCTGTGTATATGTGTTATTATATATATGCTAAATGTTTTTACATATATGCTAAATGTTATATAAATATACTAGGGGCCCAGTGCACTAATTCATGCACCTTGAAAGGAACTGTGGACCTCGAGGCTGTGGTGGACACAGGGCAGGACTTAGACCATCATCTGTGCCCCTGCCCAGCACCTCCCGCCCGGGCCTCCGCCCCCCTGTCTGCCAGCAGCTCCACTCCTGCCGCCACAGCTCCCATGTGCTGACAGTGCTAGACCCGCTCACACCCGCTGACGGCATGGAGTGATTGGGGCTGGCACCAGCAGCGGGTGAGAGCGAGGCCAGTGCCATCAGCAGGTACAAGTGGCGGCTGTTGCCCTGATTGCCCCTCAAGAGCAGGGGGAGGTGGAGAAGCCCTGAGGGGTGATCAGGGCTGGCAGCCGCCGCTCACACCCACTGATGGCACCGAGCGATTGGGACTGGCACCAGGCACCAGCAGCAGGTGCGAGCGCCCAGCGGGACTGCGGCACGCAGAAGCAAAGAATTTTCAGTAACCACCAGAGGTTTACCCCGATGACAGCTACCAGCGTCCGGCCATGGTCTGGTGCCCCTGCTCACCTGCTCTACCATCCAGCCACGGCCAATGTCTGCCATGTTCCACACTCTGCTGCCTGCTGGTGACACCCACCATGTTCCGCACCCATCCCCTGGTGGTCAGCACACATCATAGCAAACGGTTGTTCGGTTGTTCCACAGTTCGGTTTATTTGCATATTAGGGTTTTATATATATACTAGAGGCCTGATGCATGAAGATTCGTGTAAGAATGGGCCTTTCTTCCCCTGGCTGCTGGCACCGCCTTCGCTCCGGCCAGAGCCGCCTTTCCGCCTTCCCATGCTGCACAGAGGCCTAGAGCAGCTGGGGCAGTACGGAACGCCTGCATCATCGCCATGACAATGACGCAAGCGTCCCGCCCCACCCTCGGCTGCTCGGTGCCTGTGTATGTAAATTAACCCGCCATCTTTGTTGGGTTAATTTGCATGCTCACTCCTGACTGGCTGGTGGGCGTCTTGAAGGTATGGTCAATTTGCATCTTTCTCTTTTATTAGTGTAGATAGATATGGTGGTATATTTTTTTAAATATTGCTAATTGTTAAAATTTTATAAAGCTGGGTGGTAAATATTCAAGTGTTTATGCAATTCTCTAAACCTTCCTAAAGTTTGAACTATTTTATGTTGAAATGTTTAACTGAACAGGAGAAATACCTATTTTTGTCAAGTTCAAAATATACTTGAAGTGTTTATTGGCATTAAAATAGAAGCTTGACCTAAGCTTTGGGAGTAGAAGTATATGTAATTTTAGAGGCCTGATAAAATTTGTTTAAACAATAGAAAGGAAGGAAAGAAGAAATAAGCTAAAAAATATAAACCAGTCGAGTGAGGAGGCACATAGCAAAAACAGCTGCTCAAGGACCAGTGGGGCAGTGAGAGTGGGGAGTGATGGGACCCACACTACACAGCCCCAGGGAGTCTCACTGTGGTCCAACTGCATGGCTCAGATCAGGAGAAAATGTCAGTAAACCAAGCAAGCAAACAAAAACAGCAAAACTAAAACTAAATGCTTTTTGAAAGAGGCCAGACTTAAGAGGGGAAAGGTGCCACAGCAGGCAGCTCCCAGGTAAGGTCACGAGAGGCCCAGCAACCTCAGATGCCCTGGCAGCTGGCAGAGTGCCGCACAGGGAGGGGAGAAGGGAAATGGTATTTTGGCACAAGCCTAGGAGAAGCATTGGCAGAAGTTGTACGCCCCTAAGAATTGCATTCAGGCATTTCTATTTAGGCACCGGAGAAGGCAATGAGCACATAAACACACATGAACTTAGTTAAGCAGAACTGTGTTCTGATGAAACTCGAGGAAAGGCAAGGAGTCTAACAGGCAAAGAGCTGGGTTCCAGGAGTCAGGAAAGCCCGTGTTTGAATCTGGAGCCCACACCTTCCAGTTGGGTCACCCTAAACCTGCTACTTAACCACTCGGTTTCCTCTTTAACAAAATGGGGTAAAAACATTTATACCTCTTTCAAGGGCTGTTGTAAGGATTAAATGAGATGGTTGTGCCATTTGTCACAGGTTTTGAACAAAAAGTTTTCTGCTCTTGCTACTATCGTTATTATCTGTCTTATCTAAATGTCCAAATCAGTTGATACAAATGCCTTACTATGTTAGAAAAGCAACTCAGGTGGGATAAACCATCATTCTGGTTATATCATGTTAGATACTCTAAAATAATTTTCAGCCCAGCCAGTGTGGCTCAGTGGTTAAATGTCAACCTATGAACATGGTTTGATTCCTGGTCAGGGCACATGCCTGGGTTGAGGGCTTAATCCCCAGTGGGGAGTGTGCAGGAGGCAGCCGATCAATGATTCTCTCTCATCATTGATGTTTCTATCTCCCCCCCCCCCCGGCCTGCCACCACCCCGCTTCCTCTCTGAAATCAATAAAAATATATATTAAAAAATAAAATAAATTTCACTGCAAGACTATCTGTAAAAATGAGAAAGTCTCCTTATGTATCTGTTTATTTTATATACAAACCTAGATTCATGGTAAACTCAGGACTAAGAATATTTTTGTGAAAGAGAAAGGGACAGAGGGAGGCTGAGAGGGAAGGACCTGTGGTCAAGTGACTGTACCTCTCTGGGCCCAAGTTTCCTCATCTGCAGAAATCCACAGACATAGGTCCATGTTAAATAAATGTTATTTCCACAGCATTTTACTCTGTGCATCTTTGTGCATACCTGGCAGAATAACGCCCACCAGCATGTATCATACTGGACTGCACCACCCACTAAATATGCCACTTAATAATCCAGCAAAGAGGGAATTTGGGCAGCAATTACGTATGTACGTATGTGTCTGTACATCCCAAACACGTTCTGCTGTATCCTCTAGGCCTGGATCAAATGGAAGGTGATATTTCAAAGAGAGCACAAAACCAGTTGAAAGCTCTGAAAGTTATTATGAATGTGAGCCAGCCCAGGAGGCTTCCCCGGAAAGGTGCCTGCTCCCTCACTGTTCTCCATGGCCTCTGTTTATAACTCTGTTCCCGGGCCTCTTCTCTTTCACTTCCTCTGAATTCTCCCTGCTCCACCTTTCTCAGCTTAATGGAATTTGCTGTAATGATGCAGCTGTCACCCATTAGTTTACACTCCATGGTGATGGTAGCTGCTCACAGGACTCTTTGGGTGTTGCAATCAGAGCCCATCTCTTGGCAGCTTACTTGTCAGAGGGTCTTTTTGCTTCTCTCTTCCCCTTTGATTTTCACCCTGCAGAGATGCAAGTCAACGGATGCTAGAAATGCTTATCTACGACCAGGATACCCTCTATCTACTGTGAGGGAAAGGGTCTGGCACACCACTCACGGCAGCGATTACGTGCCCAAGGTGAGACCACCCTCATTCTTAGTTTTCCCTTCACAAATGAAGAATGTCAGAGAGATGCCAAATGATTAAGCAAAGCCTAAACTTCAAGAGGCTACACACAAAACACAATGGGCCTTTGGACACGGATCCTTGGTGGCCTCCACATGAATGAAGGGGCCATGAGCCTTGCCCTGTGGGGCCGGGACATACACAGACAGCGCAGCCCCAGGAATACTCCTGTGGAAATGTGTAATCCAGAGCAGATTCATCTGGCACAAACCAGATATAGAAATGGCATGAGAATGCAGATTTTGGATTGGGGTGGTGGTGGAGAGGAACCAACATTTTGACATAGCAATTGAAAAACAAACTTCTGAAGACTTTGCTGGTTGGTGGGTCAAATCTGGATGCCAACTGGGCATCTTTCAACAATGAGGGGACACATTGCATGGTCCTGGGCAACTGCTTCCTCAAATGAGCCCATAAAAGGAAAAGCTGAGATGAAGTGGTTGAATCTGATGGATTCGTGTGCCAGATAGGAGCCCAATTTGCAGAACAGGGACTCTATTTCACTAGGAGTCCTCAGAAGGAATTCACGCATTCCATCAATAAACTTTTAGTGCCTGCCTGTGACAAACAGGTCCTAGCGATACAAAGACAGAGGGTCTTGCTCTCAAGGATCTCTGAGTTATAGGTAGACAATATCCTAAGCAAATAAGTTCAAAACAAGTTCCTGGAAAGGGTGGTTCATTAAGAGGAGTTAGGAGAAGAAAAACTGGTGTCATGAGGGCTAAACTAGAGACACACAGAGAATGACTTCTCACCAAGAGGACTGAATACTTTATAAATGAAATTAAACATTCCTGCTTAGGATGTTTGGGATCAGAATAACCTCAGAAGTGTGGGCTTTGTGGATGCCTTTACTTCATTTCATGTAGTCTGAAAAGCAGAAAGGACATACCATTCACACCTCTGGTTTCAGCAAAACAAGATGGATTGTGGCACAGTATCCAAAAGGTCAAAGACCGGAAAGGTTACTTCACATAGATGTAAAATGAAATTTTTCACCAAGTATATACAGGAAGAAGAGTTTAAGAAATATCTAAAAATTCCACACAAAATCCAAGATAATTTACATAATAAGATCTAAGCAATTTTTGAAGTTTAGAGTGAAGGCCATGTTACCACATCTCCACCACAAAGACACATAGGCACACATGCATGCAGACACATCAATGCAGCATTTCAGAATAAGGTAGGTTTCAGCCATGGTGCAGTGAAATGAGCATGGGCTTTTGAGCCAGGTAGACCTGAATTCAGATATGACTCCATCATGCAGTAATGGTGTAGCTTGGGCAAACTATTTAACCTCTGAGTTTTCATTTCCTTGTTGTATTAATGTTGGGGAGCACAAGAGACTTGGTTAGAAAGTTCTAAGGAGGACATTAGAAAGTTCTAAGGAGGCGACCTCATGGAAGGTCGCTTACCCTATTTTTTGGAATTCTGACTTCGGGGAGACTTAGGGGAGTGTCGAAGATGGCGCCTCTAATTATTCCTTGACCTTTCCAAACAAACCTGTGTATATGCAGACCCCCGGGTGTTTACTGGAATCCTTATGCTTAATCTCAATGCCCTAGCCTAGAGGACAATGTAAGCACATGTGCCCTCTCAAGATTACTCACTCTACTGATTGTATCTAAAGATAAAAATTCCAATAAAGGCCTAATGAGGCAGGCAATAGAGGCTGCTCTGGTCGCTAGAGCCGGGGACCCCTTAGCCCTCTCTTGCACAGTCAAACTGTGTCTGAGTAATCTGTTCATCCATCATTCAGGGGCTGCTGGGCAGCCCTGGCATATTGAGAATAATAATACCTACTCCATGGTATTGTTATACATTTTAATAATGATATTACTCATCATCTATTGAGTACTAACTCTGAACCAGGCAATGAGCAAGGCAATTTATCAATATTATTTCATTTAGTTTATAAAACAACACTGCAATGTTGCTATTATTATCTCCATTTTAGACATGGCAAAAGCGAACCTCAGAGAAGCTAAGTAGCTGGACTGTCCACACGCAATTAAAGATGGTTGTAGGCAAATTCCAAGACTGCACTATGATCTCCTGCAAGGAGTCCCAGGAAGTATATGAAGAACAGAAGTCATCCAATAAATGGGATTTCCACATTCCACACACTTCTTTTCCTTGTTTCTCCCCTTGTTTTCCACCTTACTAACATTGGATTTCTCTCCATCTCTCTCAATGTGTGGGTCTCTAAATGTGTGTGTTTCTAGTTCCTTTATCTGGACCTATGTAAATCTTGGGCATATGTTCATTTCTCTATTTGTATGAAAGGGTGTGTGTGTGTGTGTGTGTGTGTGTGTGTGTGTGTCTGAGTTTCTATTTAAATCTTAGCCTAACTATATCTGTATCTGTTTCTCCATCTCTTTGTCTATATCTGTATCAAAGGCCCAGTTTTTGTCTTTTTCCTCTGCCACCTCCCCCACCATCTTCTCTTCTATTTCTCCCTCTCCCTTCCACTCCCATATACTTCTCTCCAAACTGGGTACAGTATAAGACAGTTATAATTAAATTTTTTGCTGGATTATAAAAATTATAATTTAACAGAGAGATGAAAAGGGGATTTTCTTTTTTTTTTTATTCTTTGTGGGTTTTGTTTGGTTTTTTTGTGTGTGTTTTTTTGTTTGTTTGTTTTTGTAGTTCATGTGTCCTTAATTGTTGCCCACCCCTTGGAAATAAGCAGCTACAGTTTTAAAAATTGAAAGCTTGCCCTGGCCAGGTAGCTCACTTGGTTAGAGCGTTGCCCCTTTACACCCAGATTGTGGGTTCAATCTTCAGTAAGGGCACATGCAAGAATCAACCAATGAATGTATAAATAAGTGAAACAATAAATCTCTCTCTCTCTTTCTCTCTCTCTCAAAATCAATTAATAAAGAAATAAATTGAAAGCTCTTTTACCTCTGGTGAAGTGTAAGCCAAAGGATGGATTAATTAAGCTGTTGTTTATGGTTTTGGAGCCACTGACCCAGTAAGCAGTTGTTCCATTCCTGGATACTCTAGTAGGAAACAATTTACTTGAGGTTTTTCATGTGAACCCTTGTATATATATGCCCCTTCTTGGAAAAAGAACATACTTCAGTTTTCCTTGCTTTTGAAGAAGAAAAACATCCTCCAGTCCTGCTTGTTTACATAGCCTTACTAAGGGAGGTACAGATATGCTTGATTCCATAGAAAAACAAAAAGTGAAAATTATTTCCCCCACAACGCTTAAAAACCCATATTTACAAACAAAGAAACCTAATAGAGTCTGCCATGGGAGGAAAAAAAAATCTCCTCAGCCTGCTGCAAGAGCATGTGGTGTGTGGCCAGTGAAGAACGTTTAGACAACAGGAAGCATTCCATTGCCAGAAAAAGTCCAAAGATAAATCATCCACATTCCAACCTTACCTGGTGCCTTCCTGGAATGAGAGGCCTGGGGCTCTTTTCCTCCCTGGCTGCTTGAAGGTCAGCTATCATCATGAACGACACAGTAACTATCCAGACCAGGAAGTTCATGACCAACAGACTACTTCTGTGGAAACAAATCATCATTGACATCCTTGACCCTGGGAAGACAGCAGTACCTCAGACAGAAATTCAGGAAAAACTAACCAAAATGTCTAAGACCACACCAGATGTTATCTTTGTGTTTGGATTCAGAACCCATTTTGGTGGTGGCATGACAACTGGCTTTGGCAGGATTTATGATTCCTTGGGTTATGCAAAGAAAAATGAACCCACACATAGACTTGCAAGCCATGACCTGTATGAGGAGAAGAAGACCTCAAGGAAACAGGGGAAGGAATGCAAGAACAGAATGAAGAAAGTCAGGGGGACTGCAAAGGCCAAAGTTGGTGCTGGCAAAAGTGAGCTGAAGATGGGACAGCAGAAGGAGTAAAGATTCTCCAGTGACTTTATCTGTGGTGACTGCAGAGGTTTCATGAGAGGAGTAATAAACTAAAAACTTAAAAGAGATAGAGAGAAAGAGAGGGGGGCGGGGCGCGGGGGCTGGAGGATAAGGAAAGAAGAAAACTTTTCATTGGTCCTGAACAAGTGGAAAACTCACTGTGTAAGAAAGGCTTTTTGTGGTTTGGCAGAGGAAGGACAGAGTGAGGGTGGGATGTGAGGGTTTACATACTGGGTTCCTGTAAAGGAAAAGGTTAGACTATGTGGATAGAGAAGGTCAATGCTCAAACTATATTTTGTTTGTGATGTGTTCTGTGTTATGCCATAACAGTACCTTGCCACAGCCTAAGGAAAAAAAGCATCTATACTAGTCATTTTTTATATCAGTATTTTCTAGAAACCCCTAATCTGGAAGTTGCCATCTAGTGTACATGAAAAAAAATCATAGACTTTCAGACCTTATCAGAGAGCAAACTTATTCTTCTATGAGAAACTCTAATTTCTTCTGCAACATTTGCACCTATTAAAGTTCTAACTTTGACAAATGAATTCCTAAAATCCATACAGTCCAAATATATATTGCATTTGCCTGACTTCCCAGTAGGAAACATTTTTCACTGGACACCTTTGTGATTTGTCTTTAGTGCACCCCGGATGGTTCGTAAATGATCATCAGGTCACTCCCTTTCCCAAATTCACTCTCTATCTCCCTCCAAACCCTCCTGGATTCTGCCCTGGCTCCCAGGCCTCCATATTCTCCCACTTTTGACAATCAGGTCAATGTTTACTTGGAAGCTGAGGTCTACCATATGTCCCATTATATCTGGTTTCTCACAGTCTACCAAAGGTGATTCAGCAAGCACATTGCAAGTGTTCTCAGGCCTCTGCACCGGAATCCCATTCAATGGGGAGGTGAGACACATAAAGAACACCTACAGGCTCTCCGACACCTCTTCACCCATGGTAGCTTCATTTCCCTCCCATCCTGGCCAGGCCAGTGAGAACATCAGAGCTGGAGAGGATCTAGGGAGCTCCGCCATCTCTCTGCTACTCTTTATCTCACTGGTGACCCCAAGCACCAAGCCTTGGACTTGATTCAGTTCCAAATGTATTTTAGAAGCCCTCTGAGTTGTTTTACATTTGTTATAATTCTTAGCTCCTCAAAGCTTTGACAAGAGTTCATTCTGGAACAAATTATAGAGATGACAGGAGAGAGCCTTTTTTTTCCCCCTTAAATATTAGATTTACTTCAGACTAAAGACTAGGAAAAGTTAGGGGACTCAAAATAAACAGGGAGCTCCAACTTAATGATTTCATATCCCCAGTCCTCTGGATCCCTGGAAAAGAAATTCTCTTGCACCTCTAGCCATTGTCAAGAGTCTCCTAGCAGGTGTGTACTAGATTTATTGGGGTGAACACTCTGTAAGTTATATAAATGTCTAATCACTATGTTGTATACCTGAACCTAATATAATATTATATATCAACTATAATTGAAAATAATTTTTTTAAAGAATCTCCTTGTCTGTGTCCTCCTGACTCGACTCCCATCTGTTCCCTTGACCCTGTGTCACTATTAGATTGCAAGGCACCCAGGACCAGAGGCCCCATCTAGTCTTCATATTCTGAGTACAAAGTCCCATGCAGATGGACACTGTCATACTGAGCAACAAAACAGTGCTCTTGGCTGCCAATTCACCGATTATTGAATAAAGCCAGTAATATCTTTAAAATTTTCCCAGTTGACTTTTATTTTTTAACAGAGTTAAGAAGTAAGTGAAGCCAATAACTAATTAGCTGTTAGATCAATGCTAAGTACTTTGTTTGTGTTTACAGGACAGAAAAGTGAACAAGTAATGGAAAATTCTGCCTTCTCTTTCGCCTACCTTCAATCATTTTCCCCTACCCTAGGAATGCTCTGGTCCACCAACTCAGAGCTACTTAATGCCTTACTTAAGGAAGGTTCTCTGTAGCAGTCAAACATGAATAGCAAGCAGCCTACAGGGTCCTGGCAATTTCCAAAGAGAGTTACTTGAAGCTCCTCTGAAAGACTCTCTGTGAATGGTCCTACAGTTGTGTGTAAGGCATTTCAATGCCATCAAAGGTCACATCAATAGACCAGGAGCACACCATTCCCTTGAAGAGCTCAAACACAGAGATTTTGCATGAACAGGGGAGATAGGAGAGAGTGGTGGAGAGGGAACTGGTTAGCACCCAGTTTTCAGTGAGAAAAAATAAAAATCTTAATCATCACCATCATCATCGTCATTACCAGCAGCTTCAACAGTAACAAATTCACAGACTGAAAACCTTTACAAAGCTTGATGCACAATTAAATCAGTGGAATCATTTTTAAATGCATCTGCTTGCTTCAGATAACATTATATGGGAAGTAAAAGGAATCAGCCAAAGATTTTAAATGTATTTAGCTGGGCCATTTCCAATAATCTTCAAACAAGTTTTCTAAGTTTGAATGAAGTAAACAAAATGACCATACACTTTATAAAAATGTGAATCTCTGTAGCATATTTTGAATCCATTTAATAAGATTAAAAACATACCTTTACTGTTTCCAATGATTTTACTCATTTGTTATTGTATAATGTCTTATAATATATGCGGTCAATCATTAGCTCTGATCTAAAGCCCAGTACTTGGTCAGGAATGTAATCTCCTAAATTACAACATAGTTCTAAGGAAAAATAGAAACATGCTTTACATTAGTGCATTTTATTACAAGAGTTCCCAGAATGCCATGTGTAAAGAGTGGAGTGTTCATACAATAAAAAACATCCCTGATACTTAGATTGGGAAATGATTAAGTGACTTTTGAAGTTAAAAGGTGATTTTTCAAGATTATAAAATACTCATTAGGTTATTCTGCTAGCACTGAGTTTTATATAGGTTGTTGACTGACTGATCAACTCCCTGATATTCATTCATTCACTAAGAAAATATTTTTTGAGCATAAATTATGTTTCAAATAGGAGTTGGGGATATAGCTGAATGACACTGTCATTACTTTCAAGAAGATAAAATCTGTTTAGAAAGATAGCCCAATCATGGTAACAAGCAAAGGGAGTCTGCATACTACATAGACTTAGAGCTTGGAAAAACGATAGTTCAGATGTAGACCTAGAAGAATTGGGACATAGACCAGAGAAATATGCAGGAACATGAAGATTGTGGCCAGGAATTAACCTAAAATTTGATATCTTTAGAATGGCAGCACTTGAGCATAGTTTCAAAAGTTGGAGCAGAAAACCAGCAGCACACCATCCCCTTAAACAGCTCAAAGGCAACAGCTTTGCATGAACCGGGAAGGCAAGAAGAGAGTGGCTGGGAGGGAACTAACTGGTTAGCAAGAAAAAATGTTTAGGTGCATAGTATATTTTTCCTAAGAAAATAGTAAATTTACTTTCCTTCCAAAATTGAATTTCTTAATGAATCAAACTTTATTTTACTCATGTATCATCATATCCACTCCCTACTCACGTGTGTACATAAAAATGATCCTCACTGCCTTAAATGAGCAATGAAGAAAGGGATTGTGGAGACATGGCTGGCTGGTTGGTTTAGGCACTGAAGAACACGCCCAACCTGTAACCCAATAGAGGAGAAAGGGAAAATTAAAACAGGGTTCCTTATCTATCTTCTAAAAGTGCCAAAATATTTCCCTAATGGAAAGTTAAGGGTCATTAAGAACATTGAGAGCAATGCCAAACACCCTTGAAAGCCCAGATGCCTAAAATGAACCTATGAGAGATGAGGTGTGGGACCAGGAAAGCAATGAAGAAATAGCAAAATTTCCTCCCCTGTTAAGACCTTCTCTTTCCCATCAAAACCTAATCTCTTGCCAAAACCGGTTTGGCTCAGTGGATAGAGTGTCAGCTTTCAGACTGAAAGGTCCCAGGTTCGACTCCAGTCAAGGGCATGTACCTTGGTTGTGGGCACATCCCCAGTAGGGGGTGTGCAAGAGGCAGCTGATCGATGTTTCTAACTCTCTATCCTTCTCTCTTCCTCTCTGTAAGAGGCAGCTGATCGATGTTTCTAACTCTCTATCCTTCTCTCTTCCTCTCTGTAAAAAATCAATAAAATATATTTTTTTTAAAAAAGATGTTTCTAACTCTCTAGCTCTCTCCCTTCCTCTCTGTAAAAAATCAATAAAATATATTTTTTTTAAAAAAACCCACCTATGGATAAGGACAGCGGGGGGAGGGGGGAGGTAAGGGCAGAGGGGGAGTGGGAACCGGGTGGTGGGGAGATATGGGGGGGGGGGGGGGGGGGAGGAGAAACAATTGTAATCTGAACAATAAAGATTTATAATAGTACTTAAAAAATATTTTAAAAAATATTTAAAAAAAAACAACAACCTAATCTCTTGAAATGTTCTGCTATGATCACAGATAATTTTTACTTTGTTTTTTCTCATTAATTTTTATTGTTGAAAGTATTACAGATGTCTGCTTTTTCCCCTCCATTGACCCCCTCCACCCCACTCCTACCCCTCCCCAGGCCTTTATGGCTCTATTGTCTGTGTCCATGGGATATTTGGTTAATCTCTTCCTACCCCACCCCCCTTCCCTCTGAAATACTTCAGTCTGTTGCATGATCCCAAATATTTAAATTACAAAGTTTTCTGTGCCAGGAGTATTTGCAATTTAAGCTTCAAACTTACAGTAGAGAAAGATGCTCTGTCCCTTTTAATCCATATAACTGATTATTATATAGGTCTCCTTTCTCTTTCCTGCCAGGATTCTTAAGGGAGATTCCAACTGGTCTGTGTAGGCCAGTGGTTCTCCCTAATGGCTGCTCAGTAGACTCATCTGGGAAGCTTGGTGATGCTGTTCCTGTCCCCCAAATAGTCTGACCATTGCTCTAGGCTATGGTTTGAGTATGTTTTAAAATATCTCTGGGTGACTGTAATGTGTATTCAGATTTGAGAATGAGTGGTCTAAGTCGGTGTGCACAGAATATTGCCCAGTGCATATAGTGCTGATTGCTGCTATCAGCTGTCTTGTGCCCACAAGGAAACTCAGTCTTACATGAAACTGACACAACAGAGTCTACAATAGTTACTGCTACTGCTACTGCTACTGCTCTGCCAGGAGTAGAAAAAAACCTAGGTCCTTGAAATCATTATTGACACTACCTCTGGACTTCCTGGAGTTTCTCTTTCTTATTTGCTTTCCTTCTTCCTCTTCTTCTTCTTCTCCTCCTCTTTCTTCTTCTTCTTCCTCTTCTTCTTCTTCTTCTTCTTCTTCTTCTTCTTCTTCTTCTTCTTCTTCTTCTTCTTCTTCTTCTTCTTCTTCTTCCTCTTCTTCTTCTTCAAACAGTAGTATTCTGTCACTTGTAACCAAGAGCATCTAAGTTGGTCAATATAGGATACGGTATACCATAGTGACAAACTTCAACATCTCAGGGGCTAAACATACCTAAAGTTTATTTCTCACTCCAAATCCAGTGCAGGTTAAATAATTTGCCTCTATTTGACTATGCCCACTGGACACAGCCCCTTCAAGACAGAAGTATGTGATGGAAATATATGTGATTTTATGTGTCAACTTAGCTAGGCTATGTTGCTCAGTTGTTTGGTCAAACACTAGATGTTGCCATGAAGGTATTTTATAGATGTGCTCAATATTTACAATCAGTTGAGTTTAAGTAACGCAGATTACCCTCAATAATGTGGGCATAATCCAATCAGTGGAAGACCTTAGAGCAAAAAGTAAGGTTTCCTGGAGGAGAAATTCTGCCTCCGGACTATAACATAGAAATCCTGCCTGAATGAGTGTTCTGAATTGGTTCTGGGATCTTTCCAGTTTATTATTTAATCTGATGTGATTTTAAAGGCACCAATGACTATTTCCAGTAGTAAAGAAGGCACTGATAGACCATGGCATGATGTTACAATAAAAATAGGCAAAATATCACCACTGGATACTCCTAATCAAATACTGACACAAAGCAAGGTTCTCGGTGATCATATATTCAATACATTAGAACATTTTAGTCAAACAACAAGTCTATGAGGTGGGTTGGTTACTACTAATTGTGCTGGGCAATATGGGGAAAGAAAAACATAGCTCAGGGATCCAAATTCCCAGCTCAAGTAACACATACATAACCTAGAAGCTTCTTGGTATTCCCTAAAAAAAAAAAAAAAAATATTCTATATACAGTAACCAGAGAGATGAGACTTCTGAAAACCAGACTTATGTAATGAGGGCTATCTATATATATAAAAGCCTAAGCAACCATTGCAACCAAACGGACAACCAAACAGGCTGTGTGAGAAAATTAGGCCAGCAGGGGGGTTACTGAGGAGCGACCAAATAACTGAGCAGCAGGTTGCATGGGGCAACCAGGCCGGGGGGGGGGGGGGGGGGGAGGGCAGTAAGGGCCAACCAGGCCGGTGGGGGGGGGGGTGGCAGTTAGGGGCAAACAGGCCAGCGTGGGGGAGGCAGTTGGGGGCGACTAGGCCAGCAGGGGGGTAGTTGGGGGTGACCAGGCCAACAGGGGGGCCAGTTAGAGGCCATCAGGCAGGCAGGCAGGTGAGTAGTTAGGAGCCAATGGTCCTAGATTGTGAGAGGGATGTCTGACTGCCGGTTTAGGCCCAATCCTGGGGATTGGGCCTAAACCGGCAGTCAGACATCCCCTGAGGGGTCCTGGATTGGAGAGGTTGCAGGCTGGGCTGAGGGGACCCCCCCCCCCCCCCGCCCCGTGCACAAATTTCATGCACCGGGCCTCTAGTTAATGTTATAAAAGGCCCAGTGAAAGCCTCTCTATGTATGAATATAGTAAACCAAAGGAAATACTGTATTCCTGGAGAGACTGCAGAGATTACTGCCAACATAAAGACTTGAAAAGTGCAGGGGTGGTGATTCATTCCCAGTATATCCCTGTTCAACTTGCCTACTTGGCCCGTGTAAAAAACAGATGGCTCTTGGAGAATGACAATGGATTATCATGAACTTAACCAGGTGGTGACTCTAAGTGCAGCTGCTGTTCTGGATGTGGTTTCATTGCTTGATCCCACATGCATATCCCCTAATACTTCTGATGCAGTTGTTGATCTGACCAGTGCTTTTTTCCTGATACCTGTTAGTAATGACAACCTGAGCAATTTGCTTTCAGCCGGCAAGGCCTTCCTGTCTTAGAGGTATAGAAGCTTTGCAACTCTGTGTCATGATGAACCTCAATCACCTTTCCCTTCCACAAGGTATCACACTGGTCAATGCACATATTACATTATGCTGATTGGACCTAGTGAGCAAGAAGTAGCAACTACTTTAGACTCATTGGTAACATACTTGCATGTCAGTGGATGGGAAGTAAATTGAACAAAAATTCAGAGGGGCCCATTTGGCTCAGTGGATGGAGTGTTGGCCTGAGGACTGAAGGGTCCCGGGTTCGATTCCAGTCAAGGGCATGTACCTTGGTTGTGGGCACATCCCCAGTGGGGGGCATGCAGGAGGCATCAATGTTATCAATGTTTCTCTCTCATCGATGTTTCTGACTCTCTATCCCTCTCCCTTCCTCTCTGTAAAAAATCAATAAAATATATATTTTTTAAAAAATTCAGAGGGCTTTACCTCAATGAAATTTCTAGATGTCCAAGGACATGGGGGAATCCTGAGATAGCCTTTCTAATGTGAAGGATAATTAGTATGCCCTCAGTCGACTGTTGAGAGGGTAACAAGGGATGTGGTGATGAGGTGATGAGGAGGTGAGTTGAGCCCTGATTGTACTTGCCCTAGACCTAGGCATTGGTGTTCTCTGGAGCCAGGAAAAAGAGGAGGAGGAGAGAATTGAAAAAGTTACCAAGCCCAGCTGGCATGGCTCAGTGGTTGAGCAACGACCTATGAACCAAGTGGTCACTGATCTATTCCCCGTCAGGGTATATGCCTGGGTTGCAGGCTCGATCCCCCATGTGGGGCATGTAGAGGGCAGCTGATCAATGATTCTCTCTCCCTCTCCCTTCCTCTCTGAAATCATTGATGTTTCTACCTCTCTCTCCCTCTCCCTTCTGGTACCTTAAAAAAAATTGAAATCAATTTTTTTTAAGGTACCAGAAGACAGCTAGATTTGGAAATATCAGCGAGGGAATAAAAGCACTAAAGAAGGGGGGGGGGGGGGGGTTGCGAGTAGAGCTGTCCCTGGATTGTTAGCCCAAGGTGACATTCTTTTAAATCCTTTATAAATATAAAAGAAAAAGGAGAAAAAAACAATTTTATTGGACAAAGGCTACTGCTTTCAATGCTCCCATGGCAAGAAAAACAAAAGCAAGAGATTCATTCCTGGATTTTGTCAAATCACATAAGAAGGATAGTCTAATTCCCAAGCAGCTTTATAGAAAACATCAGAATGAATGAAATTTAAGCCTGGATGCAAACATCTGTGGAATTTTTTCTTAGAGGAAGAAAAAAAAAAGTGAGATTAAGACCTACAGCATCTGAAAGAGTGGGTTAATAAAAAGAATAAGTATTTACCAGAGTTTTGTAACTCAAAGGCACTCCCACATGTCACAGATTTTCTGAAACATCAACATCTTTGAGAAACCACAATGTTTATTCCGCGTTTCACACGCATGTAATATACCCGTGAGCATTGTTTCTGCCTTCCCAGACCTCTTCCATTTCTCCTCTGCTCCAGAAACCTCCTTTCCTGAGAGAATCCATTCAGCGGTTCAGGTAGGGCTGCCCTGACACCAGTCTGCCCTGTGCCCTGCCAAAGGGGTGCGTCTGCAATAGAGGCCTCACCTGCTACAGCACCTCAGCCCTCAGGCCAGAATGAATTGCTCAGAAAGGGGCACCTAAGGAGGACAATCAGAGCCTGCCTGTAGTTTGATGTGTAGATTTTGAGGAAGAGGATGGGGGCTTTCTTCTTCCTGGGGATCGTGAGAGCTGAGGATGAGAAATCCTGAAGAGGCTTGGAGTCATCCTTTCCATTGCATGTGGGTGCCTGCTGAGGACAAAGATGATGAAGAGGAGGGGAACCAGGTTCAACACGTAAAGAAAGACTCAGCTCTGATGACAGCTTTCCAACGTGGAGCTGTGTGTTCTGGGTCCCTAAGGGAAGCCCTGAGTGACCAGCAACTATAAAAAAAAAAGGCGGGCGGGGGGGGGTGGGGGGGCTCAGCCAGTGTTGCTCAGTGGTTGAGCATTGGTCCATGAACCAGGAGGTCATGGTTCTATTCCCAGTCAGGGCACATGCCCATATTGCAGACTCGATCCCCAGTGGGGGGGGGGGGGGGGTGCAGGAAGTAGTTGATCAATGATTCTTTCTCATCACTGATGTTTCTCCCTCTCCCTTCCTCTCTGAAATCAATAAAAATATAAAATAAAATAAAGAAATGGGCTGCTCAAGTGGTGTGGGCCCCAGAAAGAAAGCCTCCCCCATTTACCTCCTGAGATGGGTCCATGGAGGACAAGGGAAAGAAGCCTTCCTGTCCCTGGTGTGGAGCCCAATAGTCAGCACGGCTCACCAGGGCACTCACGGCTCTGACATGGGGCGCCCTCTGCCTCTGTCAGGAATCAGATGGTGACTGTGCTATATTCTTGTTCTTCTCTCCCCCTTTAAATGGGAGGTGTTAGTGAAAAGTCTCTTCAGATAAAATCTTACTTAATTGAGGCCACATTAGAGGACACGTCCCATAATTCCCCAGCATCTTCTAAGTCTTTTAAACATCAGCACAATTGCTAAAACAGCTACAATAGGTAGTTACAGGAAATAGAGGAAGTGACGGAGTGACAAATGTGCTCTCAACCTTAAGACAGGCCTTCCTATGAGGGCCTCATCGTGATTGTCTTAAATGGAAGCTTAAACTGGTGAGAGAGAGAGAGAGAGAGAGAGAGAGAGAGAGAGAGAGAGAGAGAGAGAGAGAGAAAGGAAGAGTGAATCAACCATGTTTGGCACCGGCTCAAGCATTGAACCGGTGACCCTTGGGAGATAAAAGCCAAAGGGCTGGAATGGGATAGTCAAGTGACAATTTCCATCTCAAAAACTAGGGTCTATAACTGACGCCAAGGCACAAGGGAGCAGCCAGCATACTTGTACTTAGGCTCCAAGGCAGCTCAATTAGTCCCAGTCCAATGTGGGAGCCAGCGGGTGGGGGGGGGGGGGGGGGGGAATAAAGCAAAAGGCACAAACAAGGAGGCATTGATATATATTACTAAAACCTAAATGAAATAAAACAGATCAAGTGGAGTGAGCGGTGAGAGGGGAATTTTTTGATGCTTATAAAAATCTGAAACTCAAAATTGAAATGTCTCCCATGACCTTTAGCTGAATAGTCATTCTTATAGAAAGGGAAGAGAAAGAATAAAAGAAGAATCGAAAGCAGACCTGGGACCAAATTTTAGTGCTACCGGAATGTGTTCATTGTAATAAGTTATTTAAATGGACTGGCCTCACTTTGTGAGCAAAATGTAAAGTGAGAATAACGCTGCCTACCTGATAGGACCACTGAGAGGAATGAATCACAACGTGCATGGAAAATGTCCAGTACAGTGTCTGGTAGGTGGAAAGTTCCAAACCATGAGCTTTCATTTTCCTCTTCCCTGTGCTCTGGTCATGCTCCCAGTGCCCAAGCCAGGGCTTCTACGTAACGATGCCAGACTTATTCCCCGATTCCGGAACAAGACAATGGACACGTGTCCAACCTCAGGTGTGTACATCACAAACAGCGACCTGAAGGCTAGGAGACTGTTGACTCCTCCTGGAACAAGGCAGGTAGTGGATAGGCGATCCAACCCAAGTACAAGTCGCTGGCCCCGCTGGCATCACCTTTTTTGAAGCACCCGTGGTCCCACAGCTTCCATTTTTATGTTCACAACAAGCAACTCATGGGGTTTAAGTGCATCTGCCGAGTGAGAACCATCCATAGCAAATACCTCTTTTCCAAAACCATATGCTGGGCCCCAGGCCAAACAGCAGGGCTCATGCCTGCCTCTGATTTCCTTGAATCAGCTGCCAGTGGTTGTGTGGCTCTGCTCCCCAGGTTTCTGATAAAGCAGCTTAAGTCTTCAAATAAGCTGTGACTGTGCAGACACAAAGGAATGGCAGACTTGCCAAAACACTTCCAGGGTGCTCTGACTTTGAATGGGGCGTGGTAGGGGCAGGAGGGCGATTGTCCCTGCACTCACAGGGGTGTAGATATACATCTTCCTGAACGCCTGAAAGTAGTGGGTATCATGCAGAAACAAAGGAATGGATAGTTATTATTTTTTTAATAACTTTGTTTTCTAACTTCAAAAGTAATGCATATTTACTGTAGAAAACTTAAAACCATGTGTTAATCAGGATAATTAACATTACCTCCTATAACAAACAGCATTAACAGACTAACAATGTATTTTTCATTCACACGAAGTTCAACAAAGATGTTCCTAGGCGGGTGGCTCTCTTTGGTGACTCACCTTTAAGTAGTGACTCGGGGATGCAGGATTCTTCCATCTGGCTATGCTGCTGTCCCCAGGAGAAAGAGAGAGAGAGAGAGAGAGAGAGAGAGAGAGAGAGAGAGAGAGAGAGAGAGAGAGAGAGAGAGAGAGAGAGAGAGAGAGAGACTTGGTATTTTCTAAAGCCAGTCCTCTATGTACACCACTTTTCCTACATTCTTTTGGCCAGAGTTAATCTCATGGCCAACATACAAGGCTTCCCAGCAAGGAGAAGACTAGGAAATACTGTTTTCCTGTGTGCCTAGGAGGAAAATGACAAGGTATGGCTAACACAGAGCTTTGCCACTACCACAGCATCTAAAACTACACAGGCACCACAGATATGCAATATAATATACTTGCAAAATGGCATCATACAACATATTCTATTTTAGAGCATTTTTTTTAATTTTCAACTTAACTGTAAATATTTCTCACTAACCCAATTTTAAGAGGCTGTTCTGTACATGTTATCTGTTGTGAGATTGGTTCCAATCCAGTTGCTAGATAGTTTTTGTTTTCTTTCATAAACTGCAATGTAATTATAAACATGCATAATATTTCTGAGTATTTCTCAGGATAAATTCTCAGAAATAAAATTTGTAAATCAAAAGTAAGCACATTTTTAGGGCTGATGAAGTGGCTTCACAATGCTTCCTTTCCTAGGATTGTACTTTAGGAAGTTTAACCTCCATGGCAATATTGAATTCTTTGCAGACAATTCTAACTTTCTAGTGGTGTCCTTGCTAATGTGTACTCACAGCTTCTGTTTGCTAAGGAAACAGTCTTGACTTTGGCAAGAGTAAAGGGAAAATGCAAAGCCATGGAGACGAAGGTTGGCTGAGCCAACACTACACACCAGGCACAATGCAATATGCTTTACAAAGAATTACATTTAACATTTATGACAAGTTTGAGAGGTAAGTATTATCCTAGTATTATGAAGAACACTAAGATTCAGGGAAGCTCAGTCATTTGCCCAAGACTGTGAATGGTGGAGTGAAGACTCAAATAGGACCTGCCTTGGGCAAAATTGTGAGACTGATGAAGGAAAGAGGTCATTCTCTATTCTTTCCCCTTCCTCATCTCTGGGTTGCCATGATTCTCCTATCTCTAGTCCTGTTACCCTACCAATGCAGGAAAAGACCCCCGGAGGATATGACAAAAGGCACTGGTCAGAGAATCAGAAGAATTAAACTGGAATCCTGTCTTGATATCTTTCAATCAGTATGCTACACTAACCTTGGTGAAACTGTTTTCTCATCTGTTGAAAGAGGCATTTGGACCAGATAACCTCAAAGTATCTTTAATGTCCCCAAATCATAAGACAGAGAGCCCTAGATTTTCAAGTCCAAATACCAAGACTTGAGGTTCAGCTCTGTCATGTGTATGTTGAGTAAACCTGGCAAGTCACTAACCCCTTGAGTCTCAGGACTACTATTCATAAATGAGGGTCTTAGCCCAGGAGCATTTCAGAGTCTTTTTCTGATTCCAGAACTCTTCTACAAAGCCTAGCCAAAGACCTGGCACATAGAAGGATACAATAAATGTTTATTGACTATTGGCTCTTCAAACCTCTCCATTTTGACACCCTAAAAGGTGCTGAATATATGCTTAATTGCATGGAATTTGGCTCCTGCTTGCCTTGATGTTATTCTGCAGGAGAGACAGACTCCTGATGAAGAATGTTAGCTAGGACACCATGTCCATGTCCACTTCCAATTAATCCAGACAAATGGTTTGCTATAGCTGTAAAGGACTTCACTTGGTTGTAAAAAAAGAAAGTTTACCTGGACATTGATCAAATATGATCAAATATTTGAGGCTCCTATGCTCCTCCATCAGTCCTGGTGGGAGAAGACCATAGGAACATGATTTGTGGTACCAGCTATTTTTGAACTATTGGCTTGCATGACCCTTTTTGAAAATTTTGGCCAGGTAGTCTACACGCAAATCCAGAGACCTGAGTTCACTACTAGGCATTGGGAATCAAGCCAAATGTCACAATAAAATTATAGTTCTGGTACCATGGTTCTCAATCTTTTGGGGTTCAAAGGTATCTTGGACTACCTATTTAAAGGCTATATATGGGCCCAGCTGGCATGGCTCAGTAGTTCGATTCCTGGTCGGGGCACATGCCTGGGTCATGAGCTCCATCCCCAGTGTGAGGATGTAGGAGGTAGCCAATCAATGATTCTCTCTCATCACTGGTGTTTCTATCTCTCCCTCTCCCTTCCACTCTGAAATCAATAAAAATATATGTTTTAAAAATAAATAAATAGTTCAAATGCTGCCTCCTCAAACCCTTTTATGGAGCTAACTAGAGTATAAATAAATTGGCATGGGGTCAGCCATTCACAATAGCTTTCTAAAATGAGTCATGAACTGCCATGAATTAAAAACTTGTTTTGCAGTCATGGGAGTTAGAGGACAGCTGGTCACCACAGTCTGTAAAATGACCTTTCCTGGGTTTAAATGCTTTATTGAGTCATCCCTTTGGCCTCCATTACTCCAAGAAAAGCAATTTCAGTTTCTTTACCTTCCTCTTCAGTCCTATTTTCAGGCTGAAATAGATTAGCAAGAGATCTGGGCCTGGAACTTTGGAAAGGTTCTGACCAAAGTGAGTTGAGAAGAAGGTATTCTTTTACCAGTAGACAATCTTCCCTCATTCAGTTGTGAGTTATTTCCACAGCTAAACCTCAGATAATCTCTCTCTCTTTCTCCCTTTTCCTCTCTCTTCCATTGTTCAAGCTGCTTATAAAATCCCACATCCACCATGAAATTAAGGCCTCTGTGTTGCACAGTCCATTTTATTCTGTATATGGTGTCCCTGGAATTGTGTAATGCAGAAGAACTCCATGAAGCTTTCTTTATAAACTCAAACATCTCAAGGATTTTTCCTACCTGTTCAACCTGGGAGCTTCCTAATCTTAGGGGGAAAGCATCTGATATTTCACTGTTCAATATGCTGCAAAATACAAGTTTTTCATAGATATTATCAGATGACAGAAGTTCCCTTCTATTCCTACGTTGTTGAAGGTATGTTTCTCTTATATTCCATGAATAGGTGTTAAATATTGTGAAATGTTTTCTCTGTATCTATAGATATGATTTGTAGATTAATGTGGTAAATTATATTAATTGAATTTTTAATATTAAATAAATTTTGCTTTCTTGAATAAGTTTATTTGGTCATAATAGTATATCTTTTAATACATTATATATTAAATATTACATACTTACTTGGTCATAAATATTATTTATATATGGAGAGAATTACTAATATTTTATTAAGAATTTTTATGTTGAGCCGAAACTGGTTTGGCTCAGTGGATAGAGCGTCGGCTTGCAGATTCAAGGGTCCCAGGTTCAATTCCGGCCAAGGGCATACCTTGGTTGTGGGCACATCCCCAGTGGGGGGTGCGCAGGAGGCAGCTGATCGATGTTTCTCTCTCATCGATGTTTCTAGCTCTTTATCCCTCTCCCTTCCTCTCTGTTAAAAATCAATAAAATATATTTTTTTAAAAAAAAAAGAATTTTTATGTTGAGATTTTTATGGGGTCACAGAATTAATAAGTGGAAAGCCAAAATATGAAGCCATGTCTATTTGACTTTGCATCCAGTAGTCTTCCTAATAAAACATCCTACTATATTCCACTGAAGCATATCAGAAAGCCTGTGTTTTTTAAAACATCTGTGGAGATCCTAGAAAATCTGCCCAGTGGCTGGTATCATTGGCATGTCCCTATTCACTCTGTGATGGGAAGACACCTAGAATTGGTAAGGTGGGCTGGTTAGATCAGAGCCAAGGGCATATCTCCCTCAGGGAGATATTGGGAGAAATTAGAATCTTAATTATCAATCAAACCCACTTCAATACCTGGGAACAATGGTTCTACTCAAGCTGAAGTATATTGTAAAGCTAATGAAATCTGAGTGGAGATACTCGGGTTTGTCCCCAGTTCTGTTACAAGTTAGATATATACCTGTGTATAACATTTTAATCACTATGTATGAGGAATTACTTCTTAAAGATTATAGTAAGTGCATCAATTATGAACAATTAAAATCTAAAATTGACCTTAATAATGAATTGTCAATATTTTCACCTTTGTGTATGTTGATTTTGGTTATAGCTTTCTAGAAAATCAAGGATTTTCTATATGCTTTCCCTTTTTAGAACAAGCACATTTCAAAACACTTTGTAAAAGTTTAATAAAAACAAACAGAAAAGGCAATAGAATGAAGAAGAAGGAAGAAATGAAGGAGGAGGAGGGAGAGGGGGAGGAGGGGAAGAGGAATTGGGCCCAGTTCTCCTAGATCATTTATGGCATGCGCAGTGCTCAGCCTTCAAGATCACAAAAGGGAGCAAGTCCTGCTGAAGTAAAAGTAAAATTCTTCAAAATTAAATTTAAACTCAAGGTGGGCATAGCATCCAAGACTCAAAACCCAACATTCCATTCATAGAATAGATATTTTAAATCAATAATATTTGCAACAATGGGCAAAATTGTGCTTTGGCTCCTCATGTCATTTGCATAAAGATAATCTATATATTCACAAGGAGAATTATATTTATAAAAATCAGTAATAATAGAAATGATGAAGCATTAGCATGACCAGAACTCACTTTCATATATTGAGTCTATCTGTCTTTTTAAATATATATATATATTTCTATTAATTTCAGAGAGGAAGGTAGAGGAAGAAAGATAATAGAAACATCAATGATGAGAAAGAATCATTGATTGGCTGCCTCCTGCTCACCCCCATTGGGGATCAAGCCACAACCCAGGCATGTGCCTGACCCAGAATCAAATTGTGACCTCTTGGTTTATAGGCTGATGCTCAACCACTGAGCCATGTCAGCCGGGCCCATCTGTCTTTTAAAGTTCAAGAAAAGTCCACAGCCCTTTGTCTCAGGATAAATCCATGCAGCTTCCGAATGGCGCTGAAATGCATGTGTTTCTCATTCCTCCAAGATTTAAGCTCCCCAGACTCTACTCAGAAGAGCAATCAGATGTCAATCTGACAACCTATACTCTCCTCCCTCATGCTAAATTAAGTCCTTGTAGAACTTCAGAGTCCATTAGGGTCAGTGGCCCAAACCAGGCCAGACTTATGGGAGATGAGACCTGGGAGGGAGAGGTTCTAACAACTCTACAACTGGCTCACAATGAGGAATGTTTCCCTCTTCTGCTGGGATCTGGGTCACCAGCACTTCTTCAGCCCGTTAGTCTCTTTTTCTTTCTCTTATTTATTTATTTAATTTTTTTTTAATGAGCACCCAACAGCTGGGAATGGCTTCCTGAAACCCCTTCTTTGTTTCTCCCTGAATTGATGATGAATTCATGGATTTGCTTAAGAAAAATAAACCCAGGACTTCCGGCCACTGGATTCTATACTTTGTTCCCCAGATTAGACAAAAGGCTTATGCCTCTTTCAAACACACCAAATTATCCCCAGATCAAAGTGAAAGCCCTTGAAACAAGTGATAAATGGTAAGACCCACTGGCCCTTGGCTACTCCTAAAAGGGATTCTCTGGTGAGAAAGAAAATCTGGTTCCAATAGTGGTCGCAGAAGTGAAGTACTTTATAATCCTATTATAAGGGGAGAGGATCAGACCCACAGGGGTCCAGCCGGCTTCTACTTGACTGGTCATAATGCTCAGAGGCCATGGGGTTTACCTCAATATGTATAGTCAGCACTGGGGTTATTTTTTAGCTTTACTGTTAATATCTATGATTTTTAAATGTCGAAAGGATATAATTTTGAATAATGTGAATAATTAAGGAAATGAGACATTCTGGAGAGTTTATTATTTTTCATAGCCAGAAAATCATTATTCCTCTATATCATTGAAAGTATTGCTATGACCAGGAGCTAATATCCTCGTAGGCAGAGAGAGCACTCAAGTAAGAGTCAAGAGAAGAGGATCTAATTCACTCATTCTTCCACTAACCAGCTGGGTAACCAGCTGAGCAACTCCTCTTCCCTGCCAGAGCCTCAGTTTTCAAATCCGTGGAGTGAGAAACCTGGACTCCATGATAGCTAGAGTTTCCCCTGCCCACTTACTACTATCCCACTAAATGGGTTAAGAGGGAAAGAGTTAGAACATCTTCCCAGAAGATCAAGGAGGACAAGAGACACCTATCCCTCTGAGGCAGGCTGGAGAAGGAATGAGGAGGCAGATGCCCCTGGGGACCCTTTCTAAGTTCCAGGTTTCAAGGACTGTAGGGGTACATGCCTATGGGTGCTGTTAGCTACCCCTCTAACGGTTGGGACTTTGCCTGGCCAGTGTAGCTCAGTGGTTTAGCTTCGACCTATGAACCAGGAGGTCATGGTTTGATACCTGGTCAGGGCACATGCCCGGGTTGCAGACTCAGTCTCCAATGGGAGGCATGCAGAAGGCAGCCAATCAATGATTCTCTCCCATCATGGATGTTCTATCTCTCTCTCCCTCTCCCTTCTCTGAAATCAATAAAAAATGTTTTTTAAAGATAGGGGCTAAAGCAAAACACCGGTGGTTCAAGCACAAATTCCACCTATTCCTTATGACCCAGGAGAAATCACAAGAGTTGCCCTAATCTGTCCCTTCCCTGGAATGATGGGTAAGGCTACACAGCAAGGATGCCCTCCCACAAGGTGGACTTGGACCCTGATGTTGCCACTTACTAGCTGTGAGAACTTGGGAAAGATATTTAACTCCTCTGATCCTTGATTTTTCCATTTAAAAACAGGAATTAAAAATAGCTATCTTCTTGTATCATTCTGTAAAAATAACTATATCATGAATTTATGGAAAGGATCTAGAATAATCCATGGTATATAGCAAGTATATACAGTTAAATAGTCTTTCTTCATTTTCAAGCTAAATTGATAACCTGAGAATCATTTGCAAGTGGTTTTGGCATTCAGTCCTGCACCAAGTCTCCTAGACATATACAGATCACAAAACACTTACACATGTAGACATTCTTGAACAAGTTTGACACACCTGGGCATGATTCCCAGATCAGCTCTTTGTAAGATGCTCAATACACACATGAGTGACAGAGTCAAAATCCTCAGACCATTGCAAATAAAAGACAACGAATGAGAGACGCCAATGGCTCGTAACATACTTTAGGGGCACTCTTTGGCAGGTGATGCCTAAGAAAGGGAAATGATAGAAAGAGAAATAGTTATCAAGACGGACAAAGATTTCAAGATTGGTAAGAAGTGTCCGAAAGTAGGACTGACATAGCTAAACCATCATGGGGGAAAGGTGGGTGGCCAGAGGGAGTTCTAAGAAAAAAATCCTCCAAACATGTTAAGAATGAAAAAAAATAATTCCTAGAACCAATCTATTATAGAGTGAAGCTCTGAAAATAGCTCCAAGTCAGGCTGAAAGGAAAGGAGAAAGGACTTTCAACAAAGCAGAGGTGGTCTTATTTGGGTCCACCCATAGAAAGGACTGTGAATGTGGGGAGCTAAAATCTAGGGACAGGAAGCTCACTGTGAAGTCAGCAGCAGAAAAAAAGTTGTGAGAACTTAGGTTTAGAAACTGAGACACAACATTTCCAATCTGGCCTGTACTCAACGAGATTGAGGATTTACAGCAAAATTATAGATGGAAGATGAGTAATTGAGAGATAATCGAGTTCTAAACGCTTACTTGGTGGTTTGAAGAGTCAGAGGTAAAACTCTTGCATAGGAAAGGTATTTAAGAGTTTTAAAAAATAGAAACACCTCAATTGCAGAATGCAATTTATATATCGTACATTTTACAGTTAAAGGTGTGTTTTTTTTTAAGGCATCAAAGTGGAACCTGCCAATTTTCTTTCTTATTTATAGAATCCGTCATCTCTATTTGTTGAGACACCTCAGATCCTCCAAGACTTACCTGTTTCTCTAGTCATTGGCCACTTATTCTGTGAAAAATACAAATGATCCCATGCAGGTGCAACCCAAGGGCCCTCATCTCTCTGCTCTGTCCTCTCTGCTCCCATCTAGGGGTTTCCTATTGCCTGCTGGGGACTGCTAGGTAACCCCACATATTCGGCTTGAAAGTCCAAGAGAGTTGATGCATATTGGGCTAACTTTTGATCCATGGGGCATAGGAGCTGCTAGATACAATATTTCTCTCCTTCCTCCTTCCAAATGGACTTTCTTGGGTGTCAAGCAGTGGCCAACATGGCTCTGTAAATTGACTGTTCTAGGGGCCTCATAGAAGTGGAATCACACAGTATCTGCCTTTTTGTGACTGGCTTATTTCACTTAGCATGATGTCTTTATTCATCATTGTGATAGCATGTGTCAGAAAATCCTTTTTAAGGCTGAGTACTAGTAATATTACACTGTATGTACATACCACATTTTGCTTATCAGTTAATGAATATTGATTAGATTGCTTGCATCTTTCAATTATTGTGAATAATGTTGCTCTGACCATGGGTGTACACATATCTCTTCAAGACTTTGCCTTCAATTTTTTGGATATATACCCAAAAGTGGAATTGCTGGATCATACAGTAATTCTATTTTAAATTTTTTAGAAACTGCTATACTGCTTTCCGTAGCAAACACAGCATTTTGCATTCTCACCAACAGAACACAAGAGTCCCAATTTCTCCACATCCTTGCCAACACTTGTTATTTTCTTTTCTTTCTTTTGGGTGTGAAGTGGTCCAACACTTGTTTTTTATAACAAAACAAAACAAAAAAAGCCTATCTTCCCACACCTACCAGTACTCATAATATACAAACAATGAAAGGCTTTACTGAATATGAAAGAGATAAAATGCATAAAAACCTAAGTATTTCAATAAGTCAATGTTCAGGTATAATTATGCTTAAAGAAGAGAAAACTGTTCCCACAAATTTCCAGGGTGCCTTTTAGGAGATGGCACTGCCTCAGTCGAGGCCACCAGTGTTGGTGACTGATAAAAGCCAAGGTGTTATCCCTCCCAGAAATACATGGACTTTGATACAGTCAAACCTTAAGCCTAACGAGTTTCAGCCTCATCAGATGTTAGGGGAGCTGTTTTGCAGAGAGACAGACAGATCTCAGCAGCACCCCTGAGACACAATGTGAATGGAGCCAACTCATTCCCTCTCCTACCCATACAGCATCTGTCACAACTGTCTGGGTCAGTGACTCCTCTGGCAAATTCGAACATCACAGTCCCACTTGGAACTGCATGGTGGTACCTCATTGACGTTAGGGAAAAGATCAAAACCTTATCTCTCTCTTCAGAGCTGAGGAACAAGAACATCAGATGGGAGAAATAGTTGCTCCCGGGCCACCAGCAGGTAAGTGAGAAGTGGGACTAGAACCCATTCTTCTAGCCTTGGTCCTGTAGCCTTCTGACCATACTACATCACAAGGATGTCCCCAGTCCTTATTCCTGAAGAGGTGGGTGAAAGTAACTGCAGGTGGCTCCTTCTCTGGAGTGGTTTGAATGCCATCCTTCCCGAAGGTGGAGGAAACACCAGCTGAGAAATTGATGGTGTCAGTCCAGACTCTAAAGAAAGAGATGAGCGTAGACAGGGGCCTGGCATAATGGACATCGTGCCAGTCAGAACACAATCCTGTAAGCGCTGGGCCACAGATTCCTACTCAGAGTTAACAAATTAACTGATACCCCTTCTGCTCTGATGCAGAGGCATTTGAGCAATGCAGAGCAGTGAATTTTCCACGTTTAAGTCCAATATCACAAGGAATTTCAGCTCCCCAAATCCCTTCTCTCTTTTCAGCCAGCTGTCTCCTTTCTTCATTGTGCTCTTTGTGTGCAGGCCTCTCCGGACCAGTCAGCTCCTATCATGGAAATAATTCTGTTTCTCACTAGAAGGGAGAAGAAAATTCACCCATTGAACCAAAGCAAATTGCAGTGACAGCGTGGAGACCCTGGAGAGGCGCCATATTGATTAAAATGTTCAAGTTAGTAAAGAAGGGAACAAGAAGAGGAGGAGAGAAAGAAGAGCAGAGAGGGGAGGAGGAAGAAAAGGGGTGGGGAGAAGCATTCACCTTCTGGCAGTCTGTCCCCTTGGATATCTTCCAAAGCAACTTGGTGAAGTTGACCAGGAGAAAAAGCATTTAGAGTGGAGAGAGCCAGCAGGAATCCTGCACATCCCTTCACTAGCTGCTCTTGGATGGAGCGCTCCACTATCGCCCCCTGGTGGGGGTCAGCACTGACAGGTGCAGCAGGGATTTTGCAGAGCAGACCCTAATGGTATCATCTACACTAGGCAGCTGGTGCTGCCATCGCCTGAGGGTGTGAATCCTTCTGAATGACCCTGGGAAAAATAGGTCTATCCCAAGTGTCAGCTTAACCGGTTCTCTCCGCATTAACAGTCATCTTTACACAGAGTGATGCCGCTCACAATGTCACTGAACTTGACAGCTTACAAAGTGCATTATCTCATCGAATCCTCATTGTCTCCCAGTAAAGGAGAAATTATCGTCCTTGTTTTACAGATGAGGTGGAAGTTCAAAGAGATTGTGGTTTGCCCGGAAGGAAAGAGGAAAGCACAGTGCCTTGCCTTGCATGGGGGCCTAGCTCTCAGCATTCGTAAAGCACCCTCCAGACCCTGAGGAAGGAGGTCTAGCTCTTCCCACTTCCCTTCCCCCTTCCCCCACTCCCTTGCGTGGTAATGACTCCAACTCCCACCATGGATCCACAGCGGTGGTCTGACTGTAAGTCTTCATGTAATTTCTTGGGGGCATGTGAACTCAATCGGAACATTGTCAAGCAGACACAGCTCACTTAGCAAACAATTTTTTGAGTTTCTATTATAAATTGGGGGATTCCTACTAGTGACTAGGGGATTCAATGGTTTGAGAGGAAAAAAAAAAACCCTAGGTCCAGTGGGCCACAAATTATTCTCTCCACTCAACAGAGAAACAACAAAAACTAAGAAAGAGCCAGCTGCCTCAGTCACAGCACAGATTGACCAGACACTCTTTGTACCCAACATGTAACCCGCATTCAGGTGCCAATCTCCTTTGCAGAGAGGCAGGAAATTGGATGGTGTGACCTCGCGAAGCTCCTGAGTCAGGGGTCTCTTGTGTTGTTCTGTGTCAGGCTTAAACGTGTGGTGACTGAGTCCTGCACACCTAACCTCTCCAGGATCCGTGGAAGGGGATTTGGGAGGCTGTCATCGTAGGTTTAAGTTTTTCATTCTAAGTGTCCAAGTTCGGGCAAGTCACTCCACTTCTCTGGGCATTGGTTCCCCATGTGCGATAGGAGGAGTTGGATGAGCTGGGTTTTCTCACCCCCTAATGTGTAGGCCCAGAGCAAGGCGGCCTCACGGGCTGCTCGTCTCCTGCACTGGTCGCTGATGAGGGTGCTGACTGAGTTCATCTGTTTACCAAGACAGATGCAGCTGTCCCCCTCCAATTACTTCATCACAGGCGCTGACGGACCCTCCGCTAGGGCTCTTGGCACCGCCTCACTGGGGAGCATCCACAGTCAGTGCCCATCCTCATCAAATTGAGATTTATGGAGTGTGAGGCTGGAAGAGGCCCCAGGAAGGTCGTGAAACACATGGTCTCCAGGGCCCTGGGAGCTCATGTGCTGACTTGTGGGCCTTTTCCCAAGACACTGTGCCAAGCAGATCAGCGTCAGTGTTCTCACCCTCCATTCCATGGGGTTGGACTGAATGGGCTGAGGAGCATGCCACTTTAACAGGTCACTCAGCGGCTTTGCCAACCCCTACAAGACCAACCCCTACAAGAAACGCATATAATTATTTTTTATCTATGATTTTGAACCACCAATTTTGCTACGGGTGTAGTGAGGAACAATAGGTAGAGACAGTCTTGAATCTAAATAATTACATTATATTTATAACAATAAATAGTGTTTTTAAACAGTTATTGTGTACCACCTATTATTCTAAGTCCTTCCCATAGTTCTACTCATTTACTCCTTACAATAATCCCACAGAGGGCCGTATAATTCACCCCCATTTCATTGACAAGAGAGTGCTGCCTTAGAGAGTTCAAATTGTTTGCCTGGGACTTAGACTGAGGTCTGACGCCTCACTCTTGCCATTGCACCCCAGCTTCGTTGGGTTGACCAGCTACTCCATGCACAAAACAATGGCAGACAATGGAACAGTCTGTCAATAAGAGCTAAAACTAATGCCACCAAGTACATGCATGTGGAGTTGGGAGGAAGGAGAGAGCAGTGTAGGATGGAGCATTGGGGGAGGTTTCCCTGAGGAGGTTGGGTGGGGCTGGCCTTCCTAGAACCAGTAGGATTTATCGAGGGGGTGGGTTAGGAGCAGGAAAGAGCCCAGCATGAGGTGGAGGAGAGGGAACTGCATGGCGAGTGGAAAAGAAAATGGAGTATGTTGCATTCTTACCTTCCTTTTCTCTGTCCTCATTCATGGCTTGATTTCCAGGGACTCTGAGTATCTGTGAGCTACTGTGCTCTGTGGGGATCCCAGACAAATGTTTGCTTTCTGATGCACCTGCAGGAGAGGAGGAAGGGAAAGAGGCTATGACCCCAAGGATTTTCTGTGCCCCTCTGTGAGGTCATTTTCCTGTGGTTTTCAACCATTTATGTCCTTGGGGCAGAACTTCATACACTAGTTTGGGGGCTGTAGACGAGATGGGATTAAGCTGCACCGTGCATAACTGCACTAATCTTGTGGAGACTGTCTAGCCCTGGTTCGCTCTTTGACACCCACAAGTAGACTTCTTGCGTGTTCTCATGACAGTTTGTCCTCAAGACATGCCTCCCTCCCAGTGCAATGTCTCAGCTCTAGTGGACATCCCAGGCACGGTATGCATCCAAATGAACCCAAAGTCATTTAATCAAAAATTGGCAGCACACCTGTGAAGGGGGTGGGGTGCATGTGTGCACTGACCGAAGGGTGAGAACCGAGCCTCTGCCACTGAGAGATCAGCCCATGCTGGTGAGCACCAGGGTGGATGGTAGAGTAGACTCAGGGTAAAGGATGCTGGCTCATGAGACTGGGATTCTGGCTTTTGGTTTTAGGTGTTACCACTAACCTACAACTTAGCTTCTAGAATCAGGGCTGGAGACTCTCAGCTCCCCACTATGCTTGTCCCTGCTTCCCCTGCCCCCACAACACATACACTCCACACACATTCAGAAATAGCAAAGGTCACGCTGCAAACCTTCCCCCGATGGCTCTGTCCCCACAGCTTTATTTTTAGGTTAGAAAAGACCCTTTTCCTTCTGACTCATAGTCCTGCTGACAAATATGCCCTGAGTGGGGCAAAGCTAAATAAGAGTCATTCCCATGTCACGGTCTTTCTTATCAAAGGGGCCCTTGTGACTACATCCTGTTTTGTCATTTTGCTCCTCCCCTCCCCAGTGCCCATGCCCTGTGGGCACTTCTACAGAGCAGGGCTCTAAGGCCACATAATCCTCTCCCTATACTCAATACCTCCCTACCTCCCCACAGCAGTCTAAGGAGTTTTAGTTTAACTTCTTAGATGATGCTATAGGGCAATTTGCTCAGGAGCCACTCGGTAGATGTTAGAGCACCCCTATGTCTAGAGTAACTAGGACTTTAAAGGGGACTGGACTCCAAGGTAAGCTACTGGTTTAGGTACGAGACTCTCAATACTGTCTTAGCCTAAGGACTTGCAGTGTGAGAGCTAGATAGCAGGCCCTGCTCTAAATTATGATTTTGGATTACTCTGGTCCCTTTTCTGGATCTCAGTCCAATCTAGTCATTAGATCCACTAATTCCATACCTTTCCTCTGTGACCTTCTAGTCAGTGTATTGCTTATTGGTTCCTTTGTAGCAAGTGGGAATTAAGGCATCGATGTCTATCCAGCATGTCTACTTGCCTATTATTCTTTTGTTGTTGTTAATCCTCACCCGAGGGTATTTTCCCATGGATTTTAGAGAGAGTGGAAAGGAGGGGGAGAGACAGTGAGAGAAACATTGATGTGAGAGAGACACATCAATTGGTTGCCTCCTGCATGCGCCCTGACCGGGGTCAGGGATCAAGCCCGCAACCAAGGTATGTGCCCTTGACTGAATCAAACCCATGGCCTTCAATCCATGGGCTGATGCTCTATCTACTGAGCCAAACTGATTAGGGCACTTATTATTATTTTTATAGAAAAAAAATGGCTAAATGATATTTTTAAATTGGAGACTGGAGGCTGACGTGGAGATACCTGACCCTTTTATAGGTTTCAGTTCTCCACGTCATCTGTCACTGGAACAGATGCTTGGTTGCAAGCATTCCAAACTGTAAATTAAATAATCTCAAATTGCACGTGTGCAAACTCTTCCAGGCAATCCCCCAACTTTCCCTGGATGTTGTCCCCCATGGTCACAGGACCCAGGATTGCAGGCGAGAATGGCCCAGGCTCACAGCTGGTTCCCCTGCCACTCTCCCTCCTCTGCTCCCATGGAAAAGAAACCCAATCTCCCAGCCCAGTGTCAGGACCCCTGGGAGCCTCAGCCCAGCAGTGGCAGATTGGATTATCTTTATTGGCCTTAGCGCCATTGCTGAACCTCTGGGGAAGTGAGCCAGATGTCCCCATTTGACCAACCTCTGCAGTTGTGTCCAGCAATGCCCAGCTGTCCCAGACTCTGTTCACAGAGCATCTCATTTAGCTTGGATTTCCTGGTGCCATAGCCAAGCTGCCACTGGAGAAAGGGATGCTCCACTCCTGACATCAGGGGGAAACTATGAACCAGGAATCTAGGAAATGCTGCTAAGCCTTGTTTCTTCCCAACATGCGTCTCCACCACCTCCCCTTTCTTCCCCACTGAACCAGGGAGGTATGCTGCGCTTTCCTTCCTTGAAGAATCTGATCCAGGCATCTCTCCTTTCAGAAAAGATTTTCCGATCATTTCTGAAAATCTGCTGCATTTTAAGGGCAACCCCATTAAGGGATTAGCTTTGGGGTTTTAGTTCCATGTCTTTAGAGAATTAGGGGAACACAGCTGGAGGGATAACTCAGCTCCACAGATCTACCAAGGAGAGCTTTACATCCAGGGAATTATTGGGAAGCTCAGCCCTTCACCTCCTCTCCCTACCCAAGTGCTATTTCACACTTATTTACAAGCATTGGGATAAGATGCCACTCTAGCTTGAGTTTGATCAAAGTAGGAAGTCAAGCTGACTCTGACTCAGTGCCTAATGTGGGTAGAGGTGTTGAAGAGAAACCCACACTGCTCGGGAAGTCGGGGGGCTGTGTTCTTGTTCTGACTGTGCCCAGACTAGCTGTGTGAATCGAGCACCCACTGTGGTTGCTCATCTCACAGAGATCTCTAGGGAATGTTCTCCACCCCATCCCAATACTGAGGCGAGTTCCAATCAGATCTATATAAGCAATTTGTTCTTGCATCTCTGGGTCCAAATGAATGGATCAGGACTTGGTTACTAACCCAGACTGAACCAAAATCCCATCCCCAGGGACGTGGATGTGGCACAAAGAGGGCCCATCTCCTTGGCCCATCTCCTGAAACATGAGAGATGCTCGCCACACACATTGTCGAGCAGAGATGGCCATACGGAGAGAGAGAAGAATCAAGGCTGAAAGAGGAAAAGCTGATACGTGTGTATGCACAGGTTAGCACACATACACACATTCCTTAGCTCTGTCTGCTGAAAGGGCTCAGGAGCAATAGCACCCCAGTAGCAAGGAGCACCCCAAGTGCCCAGATCTTGGGTTTTAAATATTCTCCAAGCCCGGCCAGTGTGACTCAGTAGTTAAGTATTGACCTGTGAACCAGGAGGTCACGGTTCAATTCCTGTGCACATGCCAGGGTTGCCGGCTCGATCCCTTGTGGGGGACGTGCAGGACGCAGCCAATCAATGATTTTCTCTCATCATTGATGTTTCTATCTCTCCTTCCCTCTTCCTTCCTCTCTGAAATCTATGAAAATATATTTTAAAATAACAATAAAAAATAAATATCTTCCTCCAAGAAAGAGTCCAGGGCTCCTGAGAGAAATAGCAAAACTGGGATAAGAAAGGAAGAAATCTGTGTTCTAGTCCCAGCAGCACCCTAAAACCGTTCTCTGGTTTGAGACAAAGCATTTCAATTCCCCTACAAAATGGTCAGGAGAGTTATGTCGGCAATGCCCACCTTGCTGGGTTACCATCAGGCTCAAACAGCACAAGTACCTTGAAAAAGTAAAGAGAAAAACAGAAAAGGTAGAGCTGGGGTCACTGTCATGGTTAGTGGAGCCCCACTGGTGCGGACAGCTCTGTAACACTGTGAGGAGTAATCAGAGATGGGTCACACCATCCTTTGTAAGTACATACAGAAGAGAACAGTGGCGGTCCTCACTGGGGTCTGGGTGAGGTGTGTGGTTCACACTTAAACATGTGTCTCTCACTTCCCCCAAGTCCCCTTCTCTGGGACCGAGATTTCCGAAGCTCAGCTTGCAGAATCGCATTTGTTAACTCATGGATCTGATTCTTGGCCTGGCCAACTGCTTTCAATGATGGAAACAAATCTAAACTTTTGAACAAGACTCCGTTTTCCGCGTAATTGTGAACTAGCAATAGGAAAAAAAAGTTTGCAATATGGCATTTGCCCACCAGGTGGCGACCACGGCCTATATTTGAGATTCAGTTTTGGCCTCCAGCCTTTGACGGAAACGTCCTGTTCAAAACCCTGTCCTAGGGAACCAGAGAAGATACTGCGGGCTTTGCAAGTTGTTCTCTTTGCGCCACAAGTCTATGATGACAGAACAAGGGCAGACGGCCTAAAACTACATCATCGACGGATGGAAATGAGGCGAAAATCAGAACATTCCAATGCTGATGTGCGCTTACATCTGTAGAGGTCTTAAATGAATGGCCTCTGAGCAGCCTTGAAGCTGCCAGCCTTCCTGGAGACAGGCGATGGGAAAGCCAACCTCTCCAGCACTCTGTTGTTTATTCCCATCTGGAATGCATGTTTTTCAGCCTATCATAGTCTTAGGGCCCCATCTTCAAGCTCTAAACTTTTTGTCATTCACGCTGCCTCGCTTAGAAGTTTCAGAAAAGATGAAGAGAATGTGGGCTCCAAAAACACCTGAAATTGTACACACTACATTCCTTTCATTGAATAATTATAGTTGAATTTGATTGGGCACTTAGTATATGCAAAGCACTGTTTGGGAATGGTCTGATTTAAGAATCGTATCCTTCTCATCCTCACAGATGGGGAAACAAGGCTCTGAGCAGTCACACAGCAAGTGAGCAGCAGAGCCAGGACTTCTACCCAGGTCTGTCCCAGTTCAGACTCGTGCCTGCTGAGGCTCCAGCATGCACACTTGAATGGGAGCTGTGCTGGGGACTGGGCATAGAAATTAATGGGACATAATCCCTGACCCTAGGGCCGTGGTCAGCAAACTGCGGCTTGCGAGCCACATGCGGCTCTTTGGCCCCTTGAGTGTGGCTCTTCCACAAAATACCACAGCCTGGGCGAGTCTATTTTGAAGAAGTGGCGTTAGAAGAAGTTTAAGTTTAAAAAATTTGGCTCTCAAAAGAAATTTCAATCGTTGTACTGTTGTTATTTGGCTCTGTTGACTAATGAGTTTGCCGACCACTGCCCTAGGGAATAAGAGAGACACAGTTACAAAGGGCCAAGTCGAATACACATGTATGTACAAAGTGCTCCAACCACCAGAAAACAGACCGATTAGGCTGTGAGGTTATCAAGGAAGGTCCTGGAAACTCAAGAGGTAAAGAAGGACATCTCAGCACAGAGAAGAGGCTATGCAAAGGCACAGGAACATGAACTTATGGTGTTCATAAAGAACAGTGAGCATGGAGTGCATGCAAAGGGCAGGAGGAGGGGAAACTTAAAACCTCACTTAACCCTGGAGAACCATGTACGGCACAACACAAAGGGTAGATTTCCAACAACAGGGCACAGGACGTTGTTGGGCCAGTGGGTTTGGATGGTTGCTTCCCAGAGGACACGGTGCACGTGTCCATTGGCCACATCGTCTTGAGTGCTTTTTCCAGGAACGGGAAAGGACGGCTTCCTTTGTTGTCACGAACCAAGAAGAAATCAGAAACTTGAATACCACCTTGAAAACCTACTGGAAAGACCCAGCTCATCTGTTACATACCAAGGGCCCAGGCTTTCGACTAAGCTTCTTCGAGTGCAGATAATGGTCTGAGCACAGTAAACACCTGGCAGGAGTTCGGGGAGGGGAGCTGGCACTACGATGTTCAGGGATACTGCGGAAGCCTCTTTCCTTCCGTCTCCTTTAGGACAAATAGCCCCATCCAAGAGCTGGGAACCAGGGTTCACAGCTCCTATTTGCCATCACTGCAGATCAATAGGAATGTCCCCTGTGCTCACGCATCCTTCCTTTTCACAGATGGTGTCTGGGCTAACATGTCTTTTGTCTTTACTTTTTCTAGGCTACTCCTTAACTTAAACAACTTAAGAATGCCAACCTAGGGCCCTAAAGTGGTCAGAAAAGCCAATTATTAAGTATGGGAGACTAGGCAGAAGGAAAATACAGTATAGCACTCTTTTCTCTCTTCTCCTTTCCCTGTTGTTTAGGTAGAAAATTCTTACTCCCCAGATTGTCTTCCTGAACATGATATGACCCTGAGACAAGCAAGCGTTGCCCCAGCAGCCAGACCTTTAACAGGCAGTCGACCTTCTCTCACTCCCACGCCCCTTCATCAGAACAGGGTCTTATCTATCTCCCTCCCAACAGGCTGTCACGTCAGAGCGAGCTAATCCTCACGGCTTTATCTTATTTAAGAAGACAGATTTGGCAGCACAAGAAATCAAAACATTTCTCTGGCTAGATCCTGCTGACCAGGGCACAGTTATCTCTGACCCACCAGACATGGAAAATGCCTTTATTCTTATAGAAACAATTGCATGCCCATGATTTGAAAACATAATTACATTGCAGAAAGACATAAAGTGAGGAAATTTCCCTCCTCTGACTTCCAGAGACAACCTCCTTCAGCATTTCTGGGTTTCATTCTCTTGCCGTTAGCATTGCAGCATAAAATAAAGTGTTTATGCCTCTATTCCTTGACTTATCCCTTGATTTAATTAGAATGTTAAATTTGGGTTTAGACAGTTCTGTTAACCTCTTTCTGTGAAAGATAAGAAATTCTATGAGTTTACCCTTCCTTCCACCTTTTCTCGACCCCTCAAAATTTCAATTTATTGTGTTATTCTTTCCATGTCAAGATAACAGCAATCATATTCCATGCCAAAACATATCTTCTGAGACTTTGACACAAGTAAGACCCTGGTTTCTCATTTTCAATGTAAGGATGGAGCACGTGAATAACTGTTCTATAAAGAAAAATCCCCAAACAACACCTCTACTTCCCACCCTAACAAACTAATAACAACTAATAACAACAACTTCTGGATCCATCTCTTAACAGCATAGAAAACTGAAATTAGGACAAACAATGTCTATGCTGTAGAAGAAAGGAGATAGTTTCCACGTTGTCTTCTTCAAGAAGGTCACCAGGCACAGTGTCTCTTTTCCATTTGTCACTGGGCAGGGTCAGCACACCCAGCAAGCCCAATAGAAGACTGTGGACATAAAACCAGACCAGCTTCCAGCCTGGGGTGGGGGCTTAGGGAGGGGAGTGGGAGCATTTCAGTTCCAACGGCTGATGATGAAGCAGCTTAGAAATAAGCTCTCAGGTGGCCTGAGCCTCCTCACAACTTAGAGAGATGCTCTGAGTCTCTAGCATCAGGAGGACTCCGTAGAAAAGTCTAGAATGATAAGGGACTCCCTCTACTAATCCAATAAATGACTTCCTTGTCTAGAAAGAAACCTTAAAACACTACACCATCTGTGACTTACAGTTACATGGTGGGCTAAATCCCTTGCAAGCTTCCACCTCAACAACAACAAAAAATGCTAACTAAAATAAGTTTTTAAATTAAATATGCAGTTGGGCTCATAAGAAAGAAAGCAAACTCCATAGATGTCTGAAATAATTATGAAATTGAACGCCAGAAGAATATACTCTCTAATTGCAATGACCCTGGGAGAGAAGGACAAGAGGCCCAGATTCTGACTTGGGCCCTAACAGGCAAAGGCATCACTAGCAGACAAAGACCAGGAGACAGGGCTTTAAGGAGCAGGATCTGAGAACCTTATGCCACGCTGTGATCCTCAAGTAAAAAGAAAATACAAATTCTCTACCTCTTTCTCAACAACCTTAGTCAAAAGCGGGTATAAAATCTCTACCTTCTAACCCAGTGTGCTAGCAAAGAAGTCAGTCTCTACTTGGAGTTCTGAGTGGGAAAAGGCTCCCTTAAGAAATCAAAGAACCTCAAGGCAATGCTGAATATGAGTTTGGTGCCCAAAACTACTCTATGCACCTGACGGAGGAGCACATCAGCATAGCAGCTGTTCCTGGGCCATGACACCCACCCTGAGGCCTCTCGTGGAAGCAGAGTTCACGCAGGTCAGGGGCAGGTCCTGAGAATGCGTGTCTAACAAGTTCCCAAGTGGCATTGATGCTGCTGGTCCATGGACCACAATGAAGAACCACTTTGCCAAAGCACTACTTCTCAAACTTCCATGGGCATGAAAGTCACCTGAGTATCTTGTTACAGAGGTGAAGTTTGAGGTTCTGTATATTTAACAAGTGCCCAGGTGATGCCAGTGGTGCTGCTGGCTCAGGGTTCACGTAGCAAGGCTCCAGAAGTTACTTTTCTATTATTCTAATTCTTGTTACCTAGACCTATTACAAGAAGATATGGAAGAGAAGAAAGAGCCACTGTGATTCTTCTTAAGGGCTCTTTTCCATCAGAGAAGCTGTCCAACCCACCCTTAGTCAGTTATACTGATGATGAGCAAGTCAGAGAGGCCAGCACTGAGCCCACTACATTCGCTCCAGAAGCCAAGAGGCCTCATTGTTGCTACTGCCTTCCGGGTTGGGTGATACTAGGAGAAGGCGTAGATAGTGAGATGGAGAACTGAGAGCCAGGGTAGCAGGAATGACCACGGGGAGAGAAAATGGTCAAAGTCCGAGAAAGCTCAGGAATACCTTAGCATGAAACCGTGCAAAATGTCCTGTACTGGCACCAGCTTGCTTAGAAAAAAAAAAGAAAGAAAGAAAACTGTTCTAAAATTGGCCTTTCTTCTCTTGGGAAAGTCAGATTCTTTCCCAACAGCCACTAGTCTGAGGAAGATTGTGAGAGGAGGAGGGGAGGCAAATCTTTCCACGCACCATTACCTTCTATGATGGATGGCTTTTCCCTTGGGCTTTGTTGAAAGCCAGCATTCTGAGTCTTGGCGCAGGCCCAGGCCGTCTGGGAGCCCGGACAGCCGCAGCTGATAGTGAGGGCACCGGGAACCAGTACCTCCGTTGGGTTCCCAGCTCCAGCCATGGTTTTCTAATTATAACAGTCTCTCGCTCAGGTTGTACATACACTTCTCAAAACACTTCATTTATTCATTCCTCTCATCAACAAATATTTATTGGGCACATGCAACATGCATAGCATCCCATTATGCCCTCAAGGAAGAAGCTGAGGACCAAAAAGCCATGTTGATCCAAGAAAAAGGCCAACGCTGCCCTGGTGTTTAGATCTCTTACAGTGCTCACCTCTCATGACATTTTTATATGCAGGAAGGCCCAAGGGAAGTGCCTTTCCTGGCCCAGAGAGGAGCATCCAAGGTCACAGGACACAGTTAGCCCTGAGCCAGGACTACAATTCAAAGTTCATTTCATCAAAGCACAAAACACATTCTGCATCCCCCGGCAGATTTATGCAGGGCCTCCCTTCACCTTCTCTCAGACCCCAAAAAGAGGATATGGGTTCAGAAGTTTGAAATGAGACAAAACAAGAACCCCCTGAGTGAGGGCTGGGGGACCCCAAAAGATCCACAGAAAAGCCCTGTGACTCCTGAATGCAGAGTGTTCTCACAGCATCATGCCCAGGGTGGTCAGAAGTAATCCTGACAGGCAAAGAACTAGCAAGATGACTTTGAGTTTTCATCAAGCTCTATGACCTCAGCTGTCCTGACTGCCTGTGGCTAGAACACACCAAGGTTTCCCCTAACAGCAAGAAGCACCATATCCTGGTAGAAAACTACTCCAGAAGTGGCTTCTGAAATCAGCGCAGAAGTTCACCTGGACAGAAGGCCGATGTCGGATCAGGACCTTGTTGAGAGAACCTGCAGTGTAGACTTGATAGTTGGGTAGACCAGTAGAAGTTTGTGTTCACTTCTTATGGCATCTCATCTGACCCTGGTGGGGTCAGCATTACTATGGGGTCAGCTTTCCGAAACCGACATACCTGGGACTCTGGTTTGATTCATAAGTCTGAGGGGAACCCTGAATGTCACTGGTAGTTCCGATACGCAGTTAGAACTGAGAACCATGACTAGTGGGGACGGGTGTAGGACAGCTCTTCACAAACAAAATTCTCTTTATCTTTGTCCTCTTACCCAGCTCTTTTCCTTCTCTCTCTTTTTTTTTTAAGTTTTGGTCTATTATAGAATGTTTAAATATTCATGAAATAATGAATGTACCTGCCAAGATTCAACAGATTTTTGTACCTGATATATTTGTTCGGGATATTTTTGTTCAGAAATAAGATTACAGCCCAGCCAGCATAGCTCAGTGGTTGAGCCTTGACCTATGAACCAGGAGGTCACAGTTCAATTCCTGGTCAGGGTATATGCCCAAGTTGCAGGCTCGATCCCCAGTGTGGGTCTTGCAGAAGTCAGCCAATAAATGATTCTCTCTCATCGTTTCTATCTCTCTCTCCCTCTCCCTTCCTTTCTGAAATCAATTTTTCTAAATATTTTTAAAAAGAAAATATAAGATTACAAATAAGCACTAAAGCCCATGAACACTCTATCTTACTACCCGCCCTCCCTTCCAAGAGGAAACCATTCTCCTGATGTCAGCACGCATCCTTCCCAAACATGGGTTCCACTTTATTACAAATTCACATGCTTGTTTTTTTTTGTTTGTTTTTTTTTTTGGGGGGGGGTGGGTTTTTTGGTTTTTTTTTTTAATATATTTTATTGATTTTTTACAGAGAGGGATAGAGAGTTAGAAACATTGATGAGAGAGAAACAGAGAGAAACATCGATCAGCTGCCTCTTGCACACCCCCTACTGGGGATGTGCCCGCAACCAAGGTACATGCCCTTGACCGAAATCGAACCTGGGACCCTTGAGTCCGCAGGCCGATGCTCTATCCACTGAGCCAAACCGGTTTCGGCTCACATGCTTGTTTACAAAGTTTGCACGGATGACATCTGAGTACAGCGATTTTTTATCTTTTTCATCTCATGGCACACATAATTACTAAAATTCTGCAGCACACCAAAAAATACGTTTTAGCCGATCTGACCAAAAAAGGTATGATTTTGATTCATTCATACCAGACGGCTATTGTTGTGTTGACTGTTGTCATTTTTTAAATTTAACAATGTAAGGGGAAAAGGTCCGTGCCCCTGACTAAATAGTCAGGTAATGCACATTTTAAAAACTCTTGCAGCACACCAGTTGAAAATCGCTCTCCTGGTACATGTGTCCTTTTGCACCTTGGTTTGTTCACTTACCATTATCACTTCAAGGGATACTGATCCAAATCTACTTCGTTTGCCTTAAGTGCTATTGAGAGACTGCCAAGCCCTGGACTTGGATCACTGGCTGAGGTCTGGGTGAAGGATTTGCCCCATTATCCTAGAATCTTTCTCCTGGGGCTTGGATCTCCTGAGGCTTGGATCAGGCTCTTGGATCAGGCGCCTGTGGACTCCATTGGAGCTGGCCCCACACCGAGGGTTGCTGGTGCCACAGGAATTCATACTGTGTGCTCAATGGAGCATGTCAGGAGTATGTCAATTGCAGCCATCACAGAAGAACAGATCCTCTCAATTAGAAAATGCTAGGTCTGAGCTCCTTGGGGTTCTCTTGTTTCCTTTCCACCACCTGAGAAAGGAAGGATGACCTGAATACATGACAAGCAACAGGGTCCAGAGATGGTAAGGGACCAGAGAGAGCCAGGGGACTGTCAGGTCACAGCTCTCGGCTCTCGCTTCATGCAGCTGTGGAATTTTCATTTTTCTGAAAAGTGAGGATCAGACACAGTGGGACTGAGCACCTGTTTACTCTAGCAACCCTCCGGAATGGACATAGGCATATCTAAGGAAAGCCCTGAGTTTGTAACTTACCTACAGACTCACAGTACCTTGGGGGCAGAGGGAACCCTAAGGTTACTATTATAGGTGAATTCACTTTTGGGTTTCCCATTCCTGTATTCCAATCCCCCTTATAAGCCTGCGAATGCCCTAAGGCAGGACCCTCACCTCTTCACCATAACTCCTGTTTTGAATGCTGTTCTTGCTTATCTTTACTGAGCACAAAGCACAAAGCTTGGCATGATGTATGGGGAGGAGGTGGCAGGGACTATAAATATTAATAAAAATCAAGCCTTCCATCACCCCCACCCAGGAGCCCTTGCACCTGTGTCCACACCTCCCTGATGCAGAGTAGATTCTGATGAGTGATAATAGTGTCATATGGGGCTAGGGTGGATACACCGAGACTTCAGAGGGACCTGATTTAGGGGATCCAGAGAGCTTCTTGGATAAAGTGGGCTTAACCTAGGTACAGAGGATGCACCTACTGCTTGGAACACAGATGAGATCCCAGGATCTTCATTAGTGCTTTCTGGAAGCCGTGTCAGCTGTTGTTATGAGTAAGGAGGAAGAGAAATGAAAGACTAGTCAAGCAAGGAGGTAGAAGTTGGGTTGTAAGGACCCTCTGTTCACTGTTTAAAATGAGATCAAAGCCTAAGTGTGCTCCTGTGAGGAGGGCAGCACAGAGAGACAGACCAGCCTGAGCCTCAGCTACTCAGCCGTAGGCCACAGAGCACCCGGACCACGAGGTGGACACGCCTGGAGGGACGGTGATGAGGAGAGGCAGTCCCACCCATGCTGTGAAGACACCCCAGTCCCCTCTGCGTTCAGCTGGGTAAGATCATGGGTGAAACTTGCTTCAGTGCCAAGAGACAGTGTCTTCTGCTTTTCCCAAAGAGAACCCCATAAAACTGGAACGAGATTTGAGTCATGATAATAACAATCCTCTATAGTTTATCTTGTTCTTTCATCAACATGAACTCATCAGGTTTATCATAAACCCTGGGATTTAAGCCACATGGTTACTATCACTTTTTTATAGAAACTATTCAGAGATGCTGAAGAGTCTGCACTCAGCTCTCTGATAAGCCAGGGACACAGTTCCAGTCCTCTGTTCACAAAGCCTGTAGGATTTCCACGCTGCCATACTGTCTCACATATACGATGCAATAGATGAATACTGACAGCAATGATGTCAGAAGGAATGGGCTCAGAGTCCCGACATGCCTTTCTCTTTCGCTTGTAAAAGAGTATTTCCAGTGACCATGCAAGAGGATGAGGGAGAGGGCACATGTGAGAGAGAATGCCTTCATGCTTATAGGACACTACCACATTTAGCTGCATTTTCACAAACAGCATAACAGAGTTCTAAATAAGTCATGTGATAATAAGCGATCCAGGTGTGCTCGGAGAGAAAGCTTGGTCTGGGGATCTCAGAAGCAAAAATATCTAAATTGCCTCACTATGTGGAATGCCCTGGGCTACCAAATCATTCCAGGTTGACCTAAATCTAAATCAAGTCACACCCATCCCTTACCATATCTGGACCCTTTTGCTTGTCATGTATTCTGATCATCTTTGTCCCAACTATTGCTATTGACCAAAGTCCTAGCAAGCCCTATGTCCCCAAATGAAGCATGCACTTTCTGAGTAATGTGTCCTATTCAGCATTTTTTTTTTTTTACTAAATCAAGTCTTTTGTTTAAATGGCATCTGTTGCTACCTGAAAAACAGTTTTCTAAACTGGAAAATAACTTCATTTGTACTCTGAAGGTAGCCACTTTCTTGGCTTCGGGAAATGGAAAAATTGCAGCATTTGGGCTGCTTTGATGTTGTGAAACTGATCCAAAGCCCCCAGGATCTTGCAGGTTGTAGAACTAAAGCACCAAGAGAACCCAGGTTCTGCTGTTCATCTTCTCCCTTCAGCACCTTCTTCTGCGCCGTGCTCAAGTTTGTAACACAGTGAGCCGCTAAGTGAGCTCCTTGGGCCGGCCATCTGTGGCTCCAACTGTTTCTATCTTCAAGGGAGCCAAGTGCATGTGCACACAGGAGGGGAGCTGAAAAACCAGGTTCAGAGGTGGGCATGGACTCGCATTGGGATGAGGCAAAGCTGAACTCAGAAGGGGTCCAGCTGCTCTGCTCCCCAGGTAAGTGTGGCTCATGGAGAAAGTAAGCATGCTGCACCATTTAGATTTTCTAGTGGGGAGGAGGGAAAGAGGAGGAGAGCGTGCTGATGCCTCCTCTCGGATTGGAGAAGGTCCTTCTACAACCTCATGTTCCCCATTCCCAGAATGAAATCCCTGGAAGTATTTTATGGGGGGTTGGGAGGAGGTCATGGAATGAACCAGAAACCTGAACCTTGGTTCCAGGGCAGCTGCCTTGGACTATGTCATAATAGGGTGTTCTGCAGGCAAATCCCTGCATGGTGCTCCCCTGGGGCAGTCACACTAGGAAACACTGCCATCTGCTGGGAACTTTGCAAAGTTCCCCCTTTTCCAGGCCCCATGCCAAGGAAGGAGGAGCATCTCAAAATGGCTGAAGGTCAGTCCTAGAGACCCCAGGGTCTTCCAGACCCGCCAGGACTTCCTGTCACCATGGCCCTCACCTCCTTAGGGTGTGAGAATCCTGGCTACTGCAGCAGGTCTGTACTCTGAAATCCAGGCACTCATGTCCTCAAGACTTTCCCTAGAACCATAATATATCCCACCTCTGTATCTTCCCCACTGTGCCTCTGCCTAATGCTCTCTCTTCCCTGGGCACCAGCCCAAGGATGCCCATTCTTTTTAAGACCCAGCTCACTGCCTACAGTCTCACAGCCTCCAATTTGGGCATCCTCCAGTTTGGTTTCCCTAATTCTGACATATCCTCTAAGTTATTTTATATTCCTACTAGAGGCCCAGTGCATGAAATTTGTGCACTCGGGTCCCTCAGCCTGGCCTGTACCCTCTCGCAGTCTGGGAGCCCTCGGGGGATGTCTGACTGATGGCTTAGGCCCAGCAAGGAGCAGGCCTAAACTGGCAGTCAGCCCTAGCCGGTTTGGCTCAATGGATAGAGCGTCAGCCTGAGGACTGAAAGGTCCCAGGTTTGATTCCAGTTAAGAGTATATGCCCGGGTTGTGGGCTCAATCCCCAGGAGGGGGTGTGCAGGAGGCAGCCAATCAATGATTCTCTCTCATCATTGATGTTTCTATTTCTCTCTCCCTCTCCCTTCATCTATGAAATCAATAAAAATATATTGAAAAAAAGCAAAAAAAAACTGGCAGTCAGACATCCTTAGCGCTGCTGTGGAGGCAGGAGAGGCTCCCACCACCTCTGCTGTGCTCTCCAGCCATAAGCCTGGCTTCTGGCTGAGCAACACTCCCCCTGTGGGAGTGCACTGACCACCAGGGGGCAGCTCCTGCATTGAGTGTCTGCCCCCTGGTGGTCAGTGCACATCATAGCAACTGGTCGTTCTGCTGTTCGGTCAATTTGCATATTACCTTTTTATTATATAGGATATCCTCTCCACTGGCCTGGCATATTGCTCAGCAGTTAGAAGATACTCAATGGAGGGCTGACAATTGATGTCCAGCTTAGATCCTTTAGTTATAATAAGTACATTTCTTTTCTTTTTTAAATATTTTTTAACTGTTTTTATTGACTTTAGAGAGAGGGGAATGGAGAGGGATAGAGAGATAGAAACATTGATGAGAAAGAAAAACAATTGGCAGCCTCCTGCACACCCTGAGCCTGCAGCCTGGGCATGTGCCCTGACCAGGAATCAAACTTGCGACCTCTTGGTTCATGGATCGACCCTCAACCACTGAGCCACCCCAGATGGGCACTAAGTACATTTTTTGAATTAGGAATCTGAATGTATAGACAAGGCTGCACCCAGTCCTTAGAAGCAAAGGAAGAACAAGAGACACCTTTGATTCCATTTTCAAAGATGAGATTGCAAGACGAAGCAGAGGATTCTGGCTGGGGGTGAACCTGTGAGCCAAATACTGAAATGCAAAGCTCTTATGCATTCATCTCCTGTGTCATTCCAGGTCTACGGAAGAGGGACAGGGTGGGAGATATTAAAGTGGGCTGACCCTAGAGGGTACCCAGCTGTGTGGTATGATGCAAGGAGTTCGAATCCTAAATCTGAGTTCTGACACTGGGTATTAAACACTTACTAAAATGTGATTAATAATTCAAAATATACTTGACCAGCAAAAGTGTCTTGATGCCAATACCTATCTCCAGTCACATTGTAAGAATTCAATAAAATAAATATTTTTTGAAAGAAAAAGAAATCTACCTTAGCACTATTGTGGAGAGTTAAATAAGATAACATGAAAGTGGTGTGTAAACTGAAATGCCATACACACTCCCACTGGTGACATTTGGAGTAGAACCTGCAGTGGGAGTGGTTTGGGGCTCTCAGCACCCACCACCCCGTCCTTTCCTTCATAACAAGGGTTCCTGTGCACTTGTGTTTCTCCACCCACCCTCCATAGGCTTCTATTTGGATGATAACCCGCGCTAAGCATGGGTACTTCTGACAGCAGAGCCCAAGGGCACCCTAGTCCCTTTTCTTCAGGCTCAATTCCTGCAAGTTTGTGCTCTGGGAAGCCCATCACAGCGGATCCGGCCCCTCCAACAGTAAAGGCATGATGACTGCTTCCCCTTTGTTTCCTTTCGTAAGTAGGTCGCTGCTGCCAGAACCTCCCAAAAACCCTCTTCTGAAGCTTCCTTGGGCCAACAACGCACGACCTTCTCCAGCACCTTCTCCCTCTGCTCCAGTGAGCAGTTCAGAGCGACTGAGGGCAGGCAGGCTGGGAGGCTGCTAAGGGGCCAGGAGCGGGCAGAGGCAATGCGGAGATGAGCAAACATGCCTGAGAGCTCATCTCCCCATTGAGGAGGGAGGAGGAGCTGGTTCCGGCCCAGAACTACCCCCTTTTCACCTCTTTGGTCTTCAACTGTAAAAGGAGAGGCTTGGGCTTGAAGATTTCTAAGCGCTTGTCCAGCTCTACAATATGTCCTTGTCCTGTGACCATCTTTATTTCCAGGAGGGAGAGGGAGAATCGAGGCCTCAGCTCCTACATGGAACATGGGTCCCTGTCTATGGAGCACTAACTGTGTCCGGCGCTGCAATAGCTGCTTTAAGTACATTTAATGTGAGCTCCTAACGAGCACATTAGGCCGGTTATTATCATTCTCATTTACAAGTAAAGGGACTGAGATTCTGTTAGCTAAAGTGGGAGCCTCATTAGAAGGAGGGAGAATTATTTTTAAATGTAAGACATTCTGACCCCAAAGCCCAGGTGGATAGAAAGTAGGAAGAGAGGTCACCAGGGAGTGCCCTGTAAAAAAGGAGTGGTACCTGCATTAGTCAGGATTCCCCAGAGAAACAGATTAGATCGATATGGATATAGATATAGATGTAGATGTACATATAGATATAGATGATAAGATATAGATATAGATATAGATATAGATATAGATATAGATATAGATATAGATATAGATATAGATATAGATATAGAGATTTATTATTGTCATTGGCTCACACAGTTAATGGAGGCTAAAAAAGTCCCACACTCTGCCATCTGCAAGCTTCAAACCCAGGAAAGCCCATGGGGGTCCAGTCCAAGTCCCAAGGCCTGAGAATCGGGGGTTGATGGTGTAGGTCCCAGTCTTATTCCAAAAGCCTTAGAGCCAAGAGCAGCAATGTTCAAGGGCAGAAGAGGGTGGATGTCTCAGTTCAAGCAGAGAGAGCAAATTCTCCCCTCCTGCATTCTTTTGTTCTATTCAGACCCTCAATGGATGGGCTGATGCCCAGCCCCATGGGTGAAGGTGATCTTCTTTACTCGGTCTACTAATTTAAATGCTAATCTCTCCCAGAGACACCCTCACACACCCAGTTCTCTTGGCATGCCTTAGCCCCATCAAGGTGACAGAAAATAAACCATCACTATGCCCTGCAGACATGTGGCATGTTTAGTTCATCACTAAAATAAACATCATGATTACACTGTTTATCCATCCAGTTCTTAGTCATTTCATTTAGTTATGTATTGCCTCATTTACTGTTCACAAGAACTCCATGGGGGATATAGGATAAGCCCCTATTGAGAAAGGAGGAAAAAGAACCCAGCCGGTGTGGCTCAGTGGTTGAGCATTGACCCAGAAACCAGGAGGTTGCTAGTTTGATTCTCGGTCAGGGCACATGCCCAGGTTTTGGGCTTGATCCCCAGTAGGGGGCATGCAGGAGGCAGCCAATGATGTTGACATTTCTCTCCCATCAATGTTTCTACCTCCCTCTCCCTTCCTCTCTCTCTAAAAATATTAATAAAAACATTTTTTTAAAAAAAAGGGGAAAGAGGAAAAAGAGCCTGTAGAAAGCTGACTCCCTAACGGGACTGGTGCCTGGCCATCTGCCTTCACGCCAGGATTCCTCTTGCTAGACCACAGTTGGAAAGAAGGAGCCCTCAGTGCCCTTTGCCCTTTCTGTCCTCAATTTTCCAATTCACAGCCAGAATAAGCATGAAGAATCTGCCTCTTGCCCATTCCAGGATAAATGCTGCACCAGCAAGTCAACCTCTCCCTGCTTCTAGCCCCAGTTCTTCCCTTTAACTCTTCTTTACTCCCCATGTTAAACTGGATAAAGTCAATCTCCTTCCCCTGGCTCACTACAACCCTGCCCACCCTACACCCAACTCCTGTCTCCCCCCTACTTATCTGAGTCCTCACGCTTGGGCTCAGCATCTGAGAGGCGGTCTCTGCTCAAGGCCAAAGAGCCTTGAGACCCATGAGCCTTGGGTTTCGGTAGGAAAGCAGCTGCACCATTTAGAGCCTGAGGTCCCGGGGTAAGTCTCAGAGGAGGCAGAGTTGCACGGTGGGCTCAGCCCCCCGCTGCAAGTTCTTACGTCTCTCAGCTTCAGCCTCCTGACGCACAGTGTGGAGGTAATAATAGCGGTCAGCTTGTGGGATTATTCTGAGGATTTAACGAAATAATGTATGTATATTGTTGTTAATATGATTATCCTTAACAACCTTATGGAAGTTGTTTACAGGTTTCAATTAAATAAATACATGTGAAAATGTGTCTGATAAATAAGAATATTCAACAAGTGTTACATCACTTTCTTGCCAACATTACAATTAGTTTTGCCACATTAGGTGCAGAGGGTGTTATCCTTTTGTATCCTTAGCACCTACGTTTGGGTACGTAGCAGAAGCTCTATAATGTTTGATGAAACAGAAGGAAAAAAAGAAAGTAAAAGAAAAGAGAGAAAAGAAAGGCATGAAATTTTAAAATGTGTTTATCTGTCTGACAGATTTAAAAGGGATCATTTGTCAAACAGTAACATCATTACTATCTATTAGTAGCACCCTGCAAGAGAATAACGCTGCATTTTGTAAGTGCACTATGAAATACAAATCTTTTGTTCCCAGCGGCTCTGAGAGTTTGAATTGAGAGGATCAGATCTCTCCTCCATAGCTCTGTTATCTGGGTTTCACATTCAGCCCTTGACCTGGTGCCCTGAGCCCTCTATCACCTGCAGGAAGGCGGCGGCCACCCTCCCCACAAGGCCCACCTCCACCACTGCACTCCTGTGCTCCTGACAAGGCACCAGAGGGTGGGAGAAAGGTGGCCACAAGCATCACACTGCAGGGCAGCACTCCGGAGACAAAGCTCGCCCTGCCTCTCACACCTGCCACCTTCAGCTAGAGGGGCTGGAGCCCCACCTCCAAAACAGCCCCTTCTTGGGAACTGTCACTCCACACCTTCCTGGTCACCAGTCACCGTCACCGCGAGTCTTTCTGAGCTCACTCTCCAGAAACAGAGTCAAGGTGAGGATTATAAAAGCAATAACTACAATTAGGAAACCACTTGAGAATTTATGAAGATCTTACAGAGAGGCCTTCATTTGGTCCTCCCCACATCTTCCTAGGATAGGGACAGGGGGAAATTAGAGGCTTCCTTCAACCTCACCTTGGGGTCAGCAAACGGGAACTCAAAGATTTAACCATCTGCCCAAGTGACAAAGATGGGACTTAGGCCAGACTTTTTCCTCTAAAGTTAGTCATATGATTTCCACAACAGCAATTAGGACACATTGAAACTCCATAATATGTTTTCTTTGAAAGACCACAGAGATTTCAAGTTTTGAATATGTTTCTATCTTCATAGCATCTCTGGCTGTTGGGGACAGCCACATCTCCACATTTTATAGACAAGGAAGACTAAGGCAAGAAATGGGATTTGACTGACTTGAGACTCACACACACATATACACAGTCATAAGGAGGATTTGTTGGTTTGCTGTCCCCCCTTCCAACCATCACAGTGCCTCTCTTGAATGGTTTTATGGTGGGATTTTCAGTGCAGTGGACACACATCCTATTCTCTCACCCTCATCCTTTGAGTTCTGAGTACCTACAGTCCAGCTTCCATGGGTGATGTGTTGACTAAACTTGAAGGGAAGTGAAGGGAAGGAAAACTTTTCCTCAACCCTCTTAAGATCCTTGGCTGGTCTGAAAATTAAACTGGCAAGAACAGATTAATAGGAGAGAAGCAGATAAGCTATATTACATTTTTACATGCCAATAGGAGGCTTCACAAAAGAATGAAGACCCCAAGAAGTGACCAAAGCAGGCAGCTTTTATACCTTTTAGACAAAGAAAGAATATGTTTGCCCGGCCAATGTGGCTCAGTGGTTCAGTGTCGACCCATGAACCAGGAGGTCACCATTTGATTCCTAGTCAGGGCACATGATTGGGTTGCGGGCTCGATTCCCAGTGGTGGGGGGGGGGGGGGGGCGTGCAGGAGGCAGCCAATTGATGTTTCTCTCTAATCCATGTTTCTATCTCTCTATTCCTCTTCCTCACTCTAAAATCAATAAAAGCATTTTTTTTTAAAGAAAAGAAATAATACGTTTGTGAAGAATTGGCAAGGCAAAGACATTTGGGCTAGGGGGAGTGAATGATGAAGAAGTAACAGGGAAGATAAAGTTAGTTTAACAAGAGGGTGGGAGAAAGGTGGCCACAAAAAAATGTGTTTCTCAGCCCCCAGTTCTCTGTCTGTGATGATAAGAATGTCTTCCTTCCTCCAGGGAGGGCACCTCTCACTTAAGCGCTTTAAGACCTGTTTCAGGGAAGAAGGGCAAGGGAGGGGGAGGTCAGAGTGACACGTCTATTTCTGCCATTTTCTCAAACTCCTCCAGCTTAAAATATTCAACATGTCAAGACGCCATATTTGGGGGTAGGGTGCCCTGATCCCATCAGAAGTAAATAAAGAACTACAGGTTTGAAAAACTCAATCCTCTCAACCACTATTCAAACTAGAACTTGTCAAAGAACAAATAACCATAGAATGGCTTGAAGAAAACATATAAGGATGAACTTTAGAAACTCACCAGCGATTTTCTATTCATTAGAAACCTCTATCAATGTCTCAGCTACAATAATTCCTCTGACTGTCACTGCTACTACGTACTATCTGCATAATAGCAAGGACTTGACAAAGCATTTTGGTTGTTATCTCATTGATCCTCACAACAACATCATCAATTCGGTATTTTTATCACCACTTTACAGATGAGGGAATGGAAACTAATAGAGATTAAAGGGCCTGCGTAGGCTCACACATCTGGGAAGTAGGGAGCAGAATGGAGGTTCAAAGCCAGATCCATGTGACTGCAGGGTTTGAACTCCTAGCTGACTCAGCAATGTCTTCTGGGACTATCATTTCTATTTGATTATGCCAAAATTTAACATTTTTGATAATTAGTTATGATCCACCTATGTGTGTGGAACTTTTCTGAGGTAACATAAAGCAAACAAAGATACTTACATCATGAGGCTGAGCCTAAGAAGCTGACGGACTTGTGGAGAAAAAATTTAAAATGGGGCTAATAATATCTACCCTATGAGGTTGCTGTGAAGATGAGATAAATTGCTTATTAAGCACCCAGCACAGTAGGTGGCCCAGAGTAAACAATCATTCATGCCACAAATTTTTCTGAGGGCCTGAGAGCTGGAAATACAGTGATGGGCTGAACAAAAATGGTCCCTGCTCTCATGGATAAATGGGTGTCCTTATTATAGTAGCTAACCAAGTAACACAGCACAGTGTTAGAACATATAATCAGAGGATATAAAGCTGGTCTTAAAAATTGCCTAATAACTGCAATAAATAGCTTTCTCATGTAAATCCAGCAGGTCAACCAGAGTCCTTAGTGAGTGAACTTATGAATATCTTAGAAAGCAGGCCACTGCATAGGAAGTTAAACTAAAAGCCAGGGTGTACTGGTCACGCTGAGCAGACATTACAACATTTTATAAGAGAAGAAATGCAGGTAAAATCTGTTAGATGAGCTAGTTGTATCAGTAAAAATAACAAAACTGGTACCACAAAAATGGGGACATCTGGTTCTGGCAAAGGAGTTAGGGAAACATGGTGTGGAGGCAAGTGAACTAGACCAGAACAAGAGAGCTGGATTCTGGTCCCTAGCCAGGTCCTGGACAGCCATGTGTCTGGGGAAAGCCCCTTCACCTCTCTTTGGGTTGTCCCCATCTGTGAGGTCTCGGTCACCTCTGCCAGTCTCTGAGTCAATAAATACAAAAGAGTTCAATCGAATTGGGTTTTCATAGCAATGAGACTAGCTTCGATAACCAAATAGGGCATCTATAAAATTAAGGACTAGATCATAGCTTGACTTCATTTCAGAAGGTGGGAATTTCTAAACACTGGCCATCAAAAAAATAAAATAAAACAATAAATTTTTTAAAAATAAAAAATAAACACTGGCCATCACCAGATTTATAGTGGTAGATAAAACTCTGATAATGCTGGTTTTCAGTTAGAGATCAGGGAGGTGATTAGTGTTCCCAAATATTTCTGACTCTACTTTCTAGGCAGAATTGTTTTTTCTGAGCCCTCCTTGAGTTGCTGCAGTCATGTGACTAGTGCCAGCCAATGAGTGGGGAGTGAGAGTAACTAATGAAGATAGGTAATATGAGGTATAAACCTTTGGGTTTTATGCCCTTGGGATATGAAGGCTATTTTTGTTACTGCAGCATAATCTAACCTATTCTTATGGGTACAGTGCTTCATATTAATGTTTTGCTGATTTCATAGTTTCATGAAATAGAAACTGGACTCGTGTACTAAACACTTTTCATTTAAATATGACTTCCTTCTCCCTGATTAGACACCACTGTGTTACCACCACAAGGGACACCATTAATTATGCACCTGGAAGTGCCATTCACGTTCCATACAATGTGACTAGCAACATAGCCACTCTGGATCTATGGTAGTATTGGGGGAATAAACTCGTTTCGCTTATGATTTTTACTTCATGAATTTTCAGGGTAATGGAAATAATCCTTTTTATTTGCAAAGGATTTTAAAGTTTTAAAAAGCTCTTGCATTCAAAATGTGTTATGTCATTTATTAAATATTCACAACCTCTAAGGCATATAGTATAGCAACCTTTTCCAAACAAGCAATTTGAGAGCCATACAGTTTAAGGGATGCATACTGTCACCAGTTAGTAAGTGGCAAAGCTGGACTTGAACTTGTGTCTCCTGACTTGTGTGGGACTAATTCAACTGTACCACCTGCCCTTCAGCATCTTCACCCTGAACAGAAGTTTCTTTTTGTTTTCATCTATTCTAATCAGGTTTCCCTCAAGTGAGGAAACACTGCACCAATCATCTCCTCTGCAGTATTAGTTCTTCGCAATCTAGTTGTTCTAAACAAAGTGTTGCTGGCAGGAACCTGCCACCACACACTCTCAGCAGTGAAGTCGCTCTGGCTGGTGGGTCTGGTAGAAAACACCACCCACCAGACTCGATAGACTGGAGGCTGGCTATCTGATTAGCCCTGAACTCGTGGCTTCCCTGATCTTGCAGAGGCTGACAGGCTGTGCTAGGAGCAATCTCACCCTCTAGACTTGGCAAAGTATCTCACCTCTGACTTGTGGGGACAATGAGCACCACTTAGGGTGATGAGCCCATGTGACTTCCCAGCTCTTGTCCTGAAGAGTTGGAGGGCTGTTTATTCCTCTCCTCTCACTTCCCTCTCCTCTTCCTTCTCCCTTCATGTTTCTCCTTTTGGTAAATCTTTGGTGTAGTTTGTCAGCCTCCTTTCTTTTCTTTTCTTTTTTTTAATACATTTTTATTGATTTCAGAGAGGAAGGGAGAGGGAGAGAGAGAAAGAAACATCAATGATGAGAGAAAATCATTGATCAGCTGCCTCCTGCATGCCCCACACTGGGGATCAAGCCCGCAACCCGGGCATGTGCCCTGACCTGAAATGAATCTCCTGGTCCATAGATCGATGCTCAACCACTGAGCCACGCCAACCAGGCTAGCCTCCTTTCTTTAGTTGGCTTTATATGAATGAAATCTCCCCATTTTCTGGGTCACAGATACCTGAGGTTGGGTCAGGTCAGAAGGACTCAAAGACCTGGGCAGAAAGCTCTGCCAAGGGTCTTTGGAGGTGACAGAGAGAGAGAAACCCTCTTAATCCTCTCCCTAATTAAAGCTCTACACCCGGATGGCCAACCGCTTCAGAAATCACCTGCATGGTGCCTGAGTTTTATTAAGTTCTCCTGTGAATGTAAGTGGTGACACTCACACAAATATTTGAAGGTGATGTGACATCTGGGGTCCCCAGGCTTGCCCTCACTTCACCACAGAAGGTGTGCCAGGCAAACAGAAAAGGATGTGTCCCCCTCTGTAGGATCTGCCCTCAGGACTCCAGCTCTCATGGAGCCCCCACCTCCTCTCCCCTGAATTTCACATGCCTGACACCCATTTCTCTCCCAGCAGATCTGATGTGGTTGATTCTTTTTAAGAACTTTCTTCTTCCACAGAAGGGCCTGGTGCTGAGTTCACCTACTGGGAAAGACAAGCTTTCAGGGTGACCTCTAGGAGGCCCAGCTCCTTTGCTCCTCTCCAGGGTCAAAAAGCAGAGGGTAAGAGAGAGGAGAGAAGCTGCCTAGAGGGTTGCATCACATTTTTTCCTGCTTCTTCTCTTCTCCTTCCACCCCAAGGCTTCCGAAACTGGGTTGTGTCTGACACAGGGTCCTTAGCAGTTGTGGGCACAGACAGGTTGTCATCAGGGGCCTGTCATTTCAGGCCCCCACCTCACACCTACCTGACAAGGTAAAACCATCCCATCTTGCACTTTCATGGCATCACGAGCATCTCCTTCAGTGCTTTTTGCTTTTTCTCACAAGCAGTTTCACATAGGTTTATAGGATTATTTGATTTATGTCTTTCTCCCCCATTAGGCTAAGCTACATAAAGTCAGAGACCATGCAGTTTTCTCACACCTGGCCAACAGCGGGCACTCAATAAATATTTGTTGGATGGATGATTTAATCTTCATTGCTGACATAGCAAGAGAGGAAGAGCCTAAGCTATGGCAAGAAGGTTCTGTTCAGCACTCCTCTGGAGCTGCACTGCCTGGTTTTAATTCCTGACTGCAACAGGCTTCTCATGCAACCTTAGACAAGTATCACCGTCCACCTCATGTTATAGTTCTAAATGGCGGTAATAGTAGTACTTACTCCTTAAGGTTGTTCTGAGGATTAGATAAGATAATACATGCAACACCCTTCACACAGTCTCTGGGAGCTAGAAGGGGATCAAACATCCTCTCTGGGTTCCCTGGGTGTTTGTGCTCCAAGATCATTGGCTTTTCTTAAGTAAAATAACAAAAGTGATGAGACCTGCTTTGCATTCAACTGATGAGCCAGCTTCCTAGAGCCCAGAGACACATCCAAACACCAGTCTTAGGATGAAGTCAGCCTGTGCTTCTGAGAGGAGAAGCCCTTGAGGGTTACAGCCTTGATCTGCAAGCCACAGCTTCCTCTGCTGAGCTGCCTGGGAACACCAGCAGCTTGCTAAGGAAACCAGTTGGTTGTCAAAACACATGCTGGCTTCTCCTGTCAAGGGTGTCAGCCGACATCTTGGAGGAGGGCAGAGCAGGCTCTTGGGAGTACAGTGCTGATAAATGATTTGTAAATGTCACGTAGGCCCAAGGGGTGGGTGCCAGTGTCAATGGAAGTCACCTCTCTTTCAAAGCAATGGAAAATTGTGAAACCTCCAACTTTCTTATATAAGCTCATGCACCGTATTTTTAAACCTATAAACAGTAAAAATGACTATAAATCTACTTGTCATTACCACACCACAATAACAGAATCTCCCTACACTAAAAACAATTTCCTATGCTTTTTTTTTTTTGTGGTCCTCTAACCCATAATCTTATCATTTCCTTTACTCCATCCAAGTATACCTCCTCTCTGAGGCTATTGATTCAAACAATCCACTAACAAGTATTTATCATGCTCTACTGTGTACACAAAGCAAGATAACAAAAGGCCAAGAAAGATAACAGAAGAAAGCACAGCCTCTGTCCTCATGGACCAACTTAAAGTCTGTTTTGTCAGACCTGCATCACTCTTAAGACCTGCAGCCTTCACTCAGCAGTCAATCACCAAGTATTTATCAATACTGCTGCGTGCCTGGGATCCAGAGTATGTGTGAGCCAGGCAAGGTCCTGGTTCTCATGGAATTAGCATTTCAGTAGAAGCAAGAGGCAATGAGCAAGTAAACAAGTATTGTACGTTCAGAAAATGGTAAGTGCTATGAAGGAATTAGGTAAAGAGAGGGAAATGGGGTTGGAGGGGCTGGAGGCTACGGAAAGCATTTCTGAAGAGGTGGCATGACTAGTCTGTCAAAGGTGCTAAGATAAGTCTGGTCAGTGTCATTCAGTGGTTGAGTGTTACCCTATGAACCAGGAGGTCACGGTTAGATTCTGTGGTCAGGGCACATGCCCTGGTTGCAGGCAAGATCCCCATGGGGGCGTCAGGAGGCAGCTGATCAATGATTCTATCTCATCACTAATGTTTCTATCTCTCTCTTTCTCTCTGAAATCAATAAAAATAATTTTTAAAGTGCTAAGATACAAGATAAGAGACTCTTAAAAAGCCCTTCTAGTAGGGATCCCACTCATAAATGCTGAGGAAACAAAAGGACATGGTAATGAACTCAGAACTGCCTTCAGCTGTAAGCTTCTATGCCTCTTGGTTGAGGGCTGCATGTTATTCATAGCTCTAAGCACAGCATCTGACTCATAGTAGATATTGAATGACAGTGATCACAGTAGTCACTATGGGCCAGGCAATGCACTAAGGACTCGCCATGCACTATTTCATTTAAGTCTCAAAACCACCACATGAAGAAGGTACTAGTATCCCCACATGACAGACACAAAGAGGCAGAAACTAAGCTGATGCTAGACTGCAAACGCAGGCACTCTCTTTACAGACCACCTGGTCTCCACTCCCACCGTAGTGCAGGCAGCATAACAAATGCACATGTGACCCTTACATTTGACCTTAGATCTTATTCATTTCTAGGAGGGGTACAGAGGTGGAGGCTATCTGCTCCAGGCCTGGGATCGTCAGAATCCATATTTTCAGTTGCATCTGAAATGCTGCTACACTCAAATGTTCATGCCTTTTTTAAAAATATATATATATTTTATTGATTCTTTACAGAGAGGAAGGGAGAGGGATAGAGAGCTAGAAACATCAATGAGAGAGAAACATTGATCAGCTGCCTCCTGCACACCCCCTACTGGGGATGTTCCCAAAACCAAGGTACATGCCCTTGACAGGAATCGAACCCAGGACCCTTCAGTCTGCAGGCCGACGCTCTATCCACTGAGCCAAACCGGTTTTGGCTGTTCATGCCTTTTTGAATACACAACCAAATAGCTGCTTGTCCCAGACAAGAGGCAGTCTGAGAGAAGAAGTTTCATTTCTGAGGTTGGGTAAATCAAATAGCAAAAATTACAGCTTTTTTCCCTCCTTCTTTGTAGCTCCTCAGTTCACAAATAAATTTTTACAGTTGAGTCTTAACCATTATAAACTCACTAGAAGCCCGGTGCATGAATTCATGCACCAGGGGGGTCCCTCGGCCTGGCCTGCAGGGATCTGGCTGAAACCAGCTCTCCAACATCCCCTGAGGGGTCCGGGATTGTGAGAGGGTGCAGGCCAGGCCAAGGGACCCCACTGGTGCACGAACGGGACCGGGGAGGAATACAGGAGGTTGGCCAGCCAGGGAGGGACCGTGGGAGGGCTCCAGGGCATGTCCAGCCAGTCTCGCTCAGTCCCCATCAGCTGAACCCCAGCAGCAAGCTAACCTACTGGTCAAAGTGTCTGCCCCCTGGTGGTCAGTGCACATCATAACAACTGGTCAACCAGTAGACTGTATGCCCCATGGTGGTCAGTGCACATCATAGCAGTTGAGTGGCCTTAGCATATCATTAGCATATTATGCTTTGATTGGTTGAACAGATGACTGGATGGCCAGACATTTAGCATATTAGGCTTTTATTATATAGGATTATAATATTGACCAATAATGTCCACTTGCCCGATAGGGTCAGGAATGAGACCAGTTCTCAGACCTGTGCTGGAAATGAAGCTCGAGCTGAGATAAGGTGAGAAGCCAGGAACATGCCCAGGGCTTCACATACACTGCGACAGACAACTCATTCCCACTCTGCAGGTCTAGTTCCAGGCCCAGACCTCCTCACCTCCATCCTCTGCTAAAATAATTCCTTCCCATGGATCGCCCTGCCTGGTCCCCCCACCTGGGTCAGTCTTCCCTATCCTTCCAAAGCCACCTCAAACGCCTGATTCCTACATCTGTTTTGTCATTTGTGCCCTTAGTTTGCGCTGCTTGAGAGATTGTTGGTGCATACTTCTCTTCATCTGCTTACATCTCCAAGCACTCGCACAGCACAGGAGACATCTGTGCTCAGTAACTGTTGTCGAGTTAAATTTGATGGTGGCCCCACTTTGAAGGGGCAGGGCTAATCGTCGTAGGCTCTGTCCTAGAACTTCATATCATTATCATCATCATCATCATCATCACCAACATCATAACTGAACTTCCCTGATGGCTTCCTGCCTAACAAATATCTAAGTAGTTTATTTCAGAGTTGCCTCATGATAACTCTGAAAGAAGGCCTTTTTTTATTCCTATTATATAGAGGGGAAAAGCTATTTTATAGAACATCATTTAGAAACGAGAGGCCCTGTGCACAAAGTCATGCACAGGTGGGGTCCCTTGGGGTTGCCTGCGGGGATTGGGCCCCAGCTCGCACCCCCAGCTTCACAGCCCCACTTAGCACCCCACCTTGGCCTGGCACCGCCCCCTCACCTGCTCCACCATCCTGCCTGAGGAGCAATCGATCAGGGCCAGCTCCCACCTGGCTCCCTCAGTGCCTGGGAGCCAGGCGGCAGCCCCACCCCCTGCCGCCATTGCTGGTCGCCATCTGCGGGGCCGTCAGCAGGGTGATTGGACCCTCGCTCATGCCTGCCTTGGCCTGGCACCACCTGCTCATCTGCTCAACCATCCCATCGCAGTCCTGCTCATCGGGGCCGGCAGTGCCTTCACTGCTGTCCACTGCCAGCGCTGTGTCACCGACGCCTGCCTTTTTCCAGGCCACCCCCTGGTGGTCAACACACGTCATAGCAAGCAAACTCCCATTCTCTGGGTGGAACGACTGCCCGAGGGGACAATTTGCATATTAGGCTTTTATTATAGAGGAAGTGTCGCTTGCATTTGGTCAAATGACTAAAAAATGACAAAACTAGGATTAGGACTCAGATCTACTTGCCTTCAAGACTCACTTAACCAAAACCTTTGACTGCCTGGATGCCTCCTCATGTATTGGCCCGAAGGGTCGTCTTAGCATTCTTAATTCTCTCCTACCCTTGGCCCAATAAACTAGCCCTTCAGTCTTTGACCTCCTAGGGACAGCACATGCCCCAGCTGCTCTCCACAGAGCTAAGTTCTCCACTCCCCACAATTCTTTACTCTGCCATTCACCATTCCACTGCCAAGCTCTGTCTCCTTATATCTTTCTGCTTAAACTCCCATTTACTAGACTGTCGGATTATAGTTAAACTAGAGGCCCGGTGCACGAAATTCGTACACAGAGGGGGGGTTGTCCCTCAGCCCAGCCTGTACCCTCTACAATCTGGGACCCCTCGAGGGATGTCCCAGTGGGATCGGGCCTAAACGGGCAGTCGGACATCCCTCTCACAATCCAGGACTGCTGGCTTCCAACTGCTTGCCTGCCTGCCTTCCTGATTGCCCCTAACCACTTCTGCCTGCCAGCCTGATCACCCCCTAACCACTCCGCTGCCAGCGTGTTTGCCCCCAACTTCCCTCCTCTGCCGGCCTGGTCACCCCTAACTGCCCTCTCCTGCAGGGTTGATCACCTCCAACTGCCCTCCCTTGCAGGCCTGGTCCCTCTCAACTGCCCTCCCTTGCAGGCCTGGTCCTTCTCAACTGCCCTCTCTTGCAGGCTGGGTGCCTCCCAACTGCCCTCTCCTGCTGGCCATCTTGTGGTGGCCATCTTGTGTCCACATGGGGGCAGGATCTTTGACCACATGGGGGCAGCTATATTGTGTGTTGCAGTGACGATCAATCTGTATATTACTCTTTTATTAAATAGGATAGAGGCCTGGTGCACGGGTGGGGGCCAGCTGGTTTGCCCTGAAGGGTGTCACAGATAAGGGTGGGGGTTCTCTTGGGGCGTGGGGCGGCCTGAGCGAGGGGCCTGTGGTGGTTTGCAGGCCAGCCACGCCCCCTGGCAACCCAAGGGGCCCTGGTATCTGGAATTTATTTTCCTTCTACAATTGAAACTTTGTAGCCTGGAGCGGAGCCAAGCCTGGGGCTCCCTCCGCGGCCGGCAGCCATTTCTGTTGGGGTTATAATTGAAACTTTGTAGCCTTAAGTGGGTGAGCCTGGCCAGGGTGTGTGGAAAGCTTTGCTTCCCCTGTTGCCGGGGACAACCCTGACCTGCTCTCTCAAGCTCCATTCTGCCGCCATTTCTGTTTGAATTTGTTTACCTTCTATAATTGAAACTTTGTAGCTTGAGTGGAGGCTTAGGCCTGGCAAGGGCAGGCAGAAAGCTTGGCTTCCTCTGTTACTTGGGAAACCTTGCTCTCTGTGGCTGTAGCCATCTTGGTTGGGTTAATTTGCATACTCGCTCTGATTGGATGGTGGACGTGGCTTGTGGGCGTGTCAGAGGTATGGTCAATTTGCATATTTGTCTATTATTAAGTAGGATTGCATTTGATTTAAGTAGTTCACACCAAAGTGTGAGTGACTACTAATCCCTTAACGGTGGGAATTTGCCAATTGATAAGAGGATATCTGTTAACTTCAAGGACTAAATCTGAATGTGTTCCCAAAGGTGAGTTATAAAACATTGTCCAGTTACTTGAATGGCCTTCCCCAAGATGACCCCTAAAATACTTATTTGTATGGTTGAAGATCTGTGCATATGTATTTGCTTAAAAATAAGTCTAATGAAATGCTTCATTAATGCACACTTTTCACTGTGTTTCTCTCATTATTCCTTTGTTTCAGGTTAGTCCCTTCCAGTTCTGAAATTTGGGGTCCACACTATAAATCCCCTTGTTTGCCCACAAGCACAAGGGTGGGCCAGGCCCAGCGTCAGAAAGACGTGATCATTAATTTACAGCAGAGACTTACTCCTTAGCTTTGCCCTCTCGGCGTTTTCCAGAAAAGACCCAACAAACCATGGCTCAGTAGGGGTGGCATCATAGCAGCTCCTTCAAAGCTGCAGAACAATGGTCTCTGTGTGGCTCCAAGAAATTCCATGCCACTCAGACTCAGATTTGTCGTGGTGACCACCAGCTGTCAACATCTGGAATCCATTTGCCCATTCCAAAAAGACACTCAGACAGAACTCCCTATAACCAGGATGGGGCCCATTGATGTGGTCTAGGGAGGATGGGAAGAGACCCCTGCCAGCTAGGAGTGATTGGGCCAGTGCCAGATTATCCCATAAGAAGAGACAACCTGAGCTGAGGGCACCAGCTCAACAGAGGTGAGATCATTTTTTTTTTAATAACTTGACACTTGCTATGTCCGTAAAAGCATCGAGGAAAATATTATAACTTTTGAGGGCTTTCTTAAATTTATGCTTTGGTAGGTATTGTTTTTATTTTGAATTACATTTGCAGGAGCATCATATTCTTTTCAGTGCTTAAGACTTCTAAATCTCTGGTCCAGGGACTGGGAATTATATTATACTAGAGGCCCAGTGTAGGCTGTCAGTCCGCTGGTCGGGACCCGGTGTGGCCGGCAGCTCCGAAGTCCCTGGGCCCCTAGGGCGAGGCGGGGCGGGGGCGTGGTCCTCCTGCAGCTAGAGCCCAGGCAGGGGTCTTGCCTTCGCCTCCCACCCAGGAATGCTAGGGCCGCCGCCGCCTCCTCTGCCTTCATGGAAACCCGCGTCCTCTGCGGACACCGGAACACCGCAGCCCGCTCCTGCGGCTCAACTGCTGCCAGACTCCTCCCCTGGGAGCCACGCTGCCTCCAAACCTCCAAAACGCCGGCTCGCTGCCCCAGAGGCCAGTCTGTGCTGCAGCACAGCCATGGCGCAGACACTGAGCTCGCGCCGCCGCTGGCAACGCGAGCTCAGCGTCCTGCCGGCCCAATCACCACCCCAGCCACCCCGAGTCCCGCCCCCTGTGTCTCCCACTGGCCCAATCGTGGGCGTAGCGGAGTGATGGTAATTTGCATATTACCATTTTATTAGGTATGATTGGATTGGGGTCGAAGATATGGACTAAATGCCACATAGAGGCCCCCAAGTCTTCTGGGTGCCTAAATCCCAGTGTCCAGCACAGTTCTGGCATTTGGGAACTCAGAAAATGTGTGGTGACCTGATCATGCTTGTCCCTGCAGGCACCACTGCTGCTGGTGTCACAGTCAACCAACCTGGGCACCCTGGGCTCCCCCTGAAAACGGCAGCAGAGAATGATGAAGAGACCATCACCACCTCCACCCCTGCCCACCTCTGCTTGGGTGATAAGTCACTCTATCTTCCAAAGTGAAACATTTGGGAATGAAGGGACTAGAGGGTTAGAAATAATTCATAAGACTTCCTTAATCACCAACAGGTGTACTCCTGGTTGTTCTTCGCAGACCTGATGTATATCAATCTATCTATCCCTCACCAATATTTTTTCACGCAGAGTGACAATTTTTCCAGTTCTCACCTCTTTCCCTCCTTCATCCTCACCCGATGGCTCTTCCTTGGTCTCTGAGACACTCCCCTGAATTGTCACCCTGTGAGTCTTTCTAATTCTAGGAGGCCCAGCTCACATCAAATGTGACCATCCACCTGGACTACACCCACAGTGAGTGAAGGCAGAGCTATCAAACAAAGGCCGTTCTTCCACAGGGTCCTAGATGCCAGGGAATGGCTGTATCAATGATTGTTCCCCACCATTCAATGTGGGAGGCCCAGAGTGGTGTATTTTATTGCATTATAAAACAGCTTGTCAAGGGCTTAATCCAGTTCCTCATGCATAGCAGGTACCTCATCAACGTATTTCATATGAAGACAGTGATGAAGCTAGTGTCTATGCCCAGTGCCTTGGAAGGTACAGGTACAGGCAAGAAGTCATAAAAGAAGTCATTTCAATCCAAAAAGCCTTATCATTGAGCAACTGCTATGTTCCAGGCCAAATTCTAGGTACTGAGATGAACAGGAATCTGAGAGAATTCCTGCTCTAAAGGAAGGATTCATCTGAGCCTGAGTGGGAGAGAGGTAGGTAAACAACTGACCACAGCTGAAGCAGAATGTGTTTATGATAGGAGCCCTGAAGCAGGGAAATGGCTTTGGGCTGGAGAGACTGAGGATGGCTCCTTTGAATAGATGATATGTGTGTTTTGAAGGATGAGTAGGATTGCAGTAGATTAAAGTCCACCCAAGAGGATGACTGATGGGCAGGCATACCGATGGGTGTCATCTGCGGCCATGACTTTGTCCAGGGTAGCTACCAAGTATAGATGTCTTTGGGGTAGATAATGTAGAGAAAGAAAAGGCTAAAAAGGAAGATTTAGTATCGCATTATGGAGGATTTAAAAGTCAGGCTAAAGGGACAGGGATTATTCTGTTTAGTAGTAGGAGCCCTGGAAAGATCTGATTATAGGGGTTGTCCTCTGGAGAGATTAATTTAGAAGTCATGTGTAGTGTGGACTGGAGGCAGACAGGGAAATAGAGGCAGAAAGGCCATGAGAAGGTTACTATGCCCACCCCAGGCTCCATGTCACACCTGGGGCCCTATTAATGTGGGATTTATAGGTAACTTCACTACAACCAAAGAAGAACAATAAGTAACAATATATATATATATATATATATATATATATATATATATATATATAAAACCCTAATATGCAAATAGACCAAATGGCGGAACAACCGAACAACCGATTTCTATGACGTGCGCTGACTACTAGGGGGCACGCACGGAGCATGGCGGGTATCAGCAAAAGGCGGCAGAGTGAAGAACATGGTGGGCATCGGCCACGGCGGGATGGTGGAGCAGGTGAGCGGGGGTGCCAGACCAAGGTGGGGCACCAGTCACTGTCATCGGGGTGAGCCTCTGGTGGTTACTGAAAATTCTTTGCTCCCACACACCATGGTCCCACCCAGTGCTTGCACCTGCTGCCGGCGCTGGCCCCGCTCGCATCTACTGCCAGTACCCGGTGCCGCCCCGATCGCTTGGCACCAGCAGGTGTGAGCAGCGGTGCCAGCCCCAATCGACCCTCAGGGCTTCTCCACCTTCCCCTGCTCCTGAGGGGCGATCGGGGCAGCAGCCACCGCTCACACCCACTGCTGATGCCAGCCCCAATTGCTCTTCACCATGAGAGGGTTCGAGCGGGGCCGGTGCCATCAGCACATGGGAGTGGTGGTGGTGGGAGCAGGGCTGAGGGCAGACAGGGGACCAGGGCTGTGGTGGGAGGAGCCAGGCAGGGGCACAGAGGATGGGCTGAGACCTGCCCCTGTGCCCACCTCAGCCTCACAGCCCACAGTTGTTTTTCAAAGTGCATGAATTCATACACTGGGCCCCTAGTAATATAATAACATGTACACCATAGAGTGAGTACAACAGAAGCACAAACCACTGCCTGTTGCTTCAACTGGATATTTTGTGAGAAAAACTCTCTTACAACTGGATGCCTTGGCCTCTTAAACACAACTGAGACCATTCGCCTAACTTCCCAGGTGGCATCCATTTAAAAAGTGCCGATGATCCCAGTCATAGAAAGGTTTATCAGCTGGGAAGGAAAGCTAGGAGCATGCACAGGCACCTGTGTCCTGCTCCCATAAATAAAAAGCAAAACAAAAAGCCAGCAGAAATCCTGCTGTTTCCTTTGGTGAGGTGGTCCCGCTGCATTTTTTCTGTGTGGTGCTGGGATTGAAAATCCTGCCTGGAGCTCCCCAGGAGGCCTTGGCCTTTCTCCACCCCCACTCCTGCCTGAGGTCTCCACCCCTCTGCTTCTGCAGGAAAACATAGCCTCCTCCTAATGCCCCCAGGGTCCTCACGTCCCTGTCCCCCACACCTCACCTTATTTCATGCCTTCTCATGCTTCACTCACGTCGTTCTTCTCCGGCCAGGCGACTCTCTAAAGTTGTACATCTCTCCTCTGATTACAGTGCTGCTCACTTCCTCCATGGCTCTTTCCTCCATTTAAAAATGATTTACTTGCGTGATTACTGATTCTCCCCCAATGGACTGGAAAACCAATCCGGAAAGATCCCAGTGTCTTAGCACAATGCCTGCCTGTCAAATATTTGTCAAATGAATGGAGGGATGAATTAATGAGTGAATGGATGATGAATGAGTGATAGCACTAAGGACACTGGATTATAAGTGCTTCAGTTTCCCCTCTAGACAGTGAGATGTTCGTACATAGGAACATATTCATCACAGAGCTGTATCCCCATTGCCTACACAGGCTTCACGTTTGCAATAAACACAGGTTGAAATGAGTAAAATCAAATTGGAGGAGACAGATCAGGGCTTCGTAAGCATAATGGAGAGCCAGGAGGCAGCCTTCCCAGGCAGACTGGATTCTGGATTCGGATAAACTGATGTGGCAGGGATGTGCCTCCGGAGGCGGGGTAGAGGGCAGCTTAATGAGAACTGGGGGACTTCCATGCAGAAGGCAACACAGAGGGAAATCCCGGCTGGGAGTCAGGGGAAACAAGGCCAGTCCTGGATTACTTTAATGGGGGTGTGACTTTGGATATACCACCTCTTGTCTCCTGGCCTCCGTTTGCTCCTCTGTAAAAGAAGTGGGACAGACCAGATTGTTTATAAGGTTCCTTCTAGCTGAAATATTGCATTGTGCAGTTTGACATTGAAAATAAATTCCAGCCCGGCTGAGGTGGCTCAATGGTTGAGTGTCGACCTATGAAGTAGGAGGTCATGGTTCAATTCCTGATAAAGGCACATGCCCGGGTTGTGGGCTTGATCCCCAGTAGGGGGCGTGCAGGAGGCAGCCGAGCAATAGTTCTCTCTCATCATTGATGTTCCTATCTCTCCCTCTCCCTTCCTCTCTGAAATCAATAAATAATATATATTTTTTTAAAATAAAGAAAATAAATGTCAGTTAAGAGAATGTAATAAGCATCTTGCTCAGTCTGCAGGTCTATGGTCTGCAGGTGACTCACTCCAGGCTGGGCCACACCTCCCCCATCATGCACACTCCTACACATGTGCACACCATATGCACACCATGCACACACAGAGGCCATGCCAGCCCAGGGCCCATCTCTACAGCCAGAGAAGAGCCAGGCAAAGATGGGCAAAGAAGTGTAACGTTTACTACCTGGCTGTTTTGGGAACTTTTGCCAACCCCGTCCCTACACAAGTTCTGAGTCCCCTGCCATTGGTAAAACCGAACTCCTACTGTGGTCCTCAACTCTGGACTCCATGCCCAAATGACAGTGATGGGGACAGGGCAGCCATTCTCCTCTAGCCCACCATTCCCACTTCCCTCTTCCCAAATGCCCTCCCTTCTTCCTATCCCCCGTTCAAGGACTCTAGAAGCTTCCCTTTCCTATTCCATTCCCCCTCTCCTTCCCACTCCTGACCTGTAACACTTCATTTCTGAGTCCCTTGTAAGGCACTCAATGCCACTGTTTTGCCTGATTTGCTTGTTTTGCCCTGATTGCTTCCCCACTGGGACTGGGAAGCATATGAAGGCAGGAACCACATTCTAATTGTTGTTCCAGGACCCCCAGCACACCAAGGAGGGCCGGGCCCAGGTGGCTGCCGAGCAGATGGGAGCTGCTGAGGTCCAAATCAGAGCAGAGCACATGACGACTACCCAGGGTCCCCTCCACGTGCACAGTCTGCCACTTCTGGAAGGGATCTGGAGCAAGGTGTCCCTGCACCAAGAGAAATATTTCGCTCCATGCACCCCAAGCCTGGAAGTGCTCATGTCTTTAAGACTAGAATAACTCAAAGCCCAACTCTACGGAAAGGTTCCTCAAGGACTTGCACTGTTTCATTTTCCCCTCCAGGGAGTGTCCCTGGCAGGGTGAAACAAGGAGCTGGGGCTTTTAAAGCATGTGAAAAAGCCCGACCGACGTGGCTGTGGTTGAGCGTTAACCTATGAACCAGGAGGTCACGGTTCAATTCCAGGTCAGGGCACATGCCCAGGTTGAGAGCTCCATACCCAGTGTGGGGCCTGCTGGAGGCATCGATCAATGATTCTCTTGCATCATTGATGTTTCGATCTCTCTCTCCCTCTCCCTTCCTCTCTGAAATCAATAAAAATATTTTTATTTTAAAAAATAAAAGCATGTGAAAAAAAATTTTTTTTCTGAGTCTGTCATTGCTTAGGGTTCAGCGATCAGATAGGCAAAAAGCAGGTAGTGGAAGGGGGGCCAATGCTCTGCAGTGGAGACACTGTTCTTACCCCGGAGCACAGACCGAGCACAGCCCTGCTCTCCGCACTGTGGTTGCCAAGAAGCAACATCTGGATAAAAAGCTTGGCTGAGGCCACTTGATCTAATCTCCTCAGGAAGGTAAAGGTGGTGGAAAATCAATACAGCAGAGAAGGGGAGGCTGAGAGGGGACAGGAGGGGCCTCTTACCCCAGGCAGCCTGAGTAAGAGCCTTGACATTCAGGTTCCTTTCCCGCTAAGCACAGGAACAGGTGGACCAGCATGCGAGTTAAGTGGAGCCTTTCTCATAACCATAGCAACGGGCACATTGAGGAGACAGGGAGACTGACATGCTTGTGCTGTCCAGTGGGTGCCCCTCCCAGCCCCCCAGGACAGATTCCACATCTCTGGCGACGGAGATGACAGGCAGCAGCCTATCATCCCCACTTTGGGAGGTCCCCTGGAGCCCCCCCCTGATTCCCTTGGTAAACCTGTTCTGCAGTATCCTCTCCTTTTACACAAAATAGGAATTCACTCTCCCCTTTCCTCCACTGCACCCTGAAGATTTAAGCTTGCACCCACTTACTGGGCATTAAAGATGCAGGCTGGCCCTAACCGGTTTGGCTCAGTGAATAGAGCGTCGGCCCGCGGACAGAAGGGTCCCGGGGTTGATTCTGGTCAAGGGCAGGGACCTCAGTTGCAGGCTCAATCCCGGGCCCAGGTCATGGTGCTGCAGGAGGCAACCAATTGATGTGTCTCCCTCACATTGATGTTTATCTCTCTGTCTTGCCCTCTCCCTTCCACTCTCTCTCTGAAAATCAATGGAAAAATATCCTCAGGCCCTAGCTGGTTTGGCTCAGTGGATAGAGCGTCAGCCTGTGGACTGAAAGGTCCCTAGGTTGTGGGCTCAATCCCCAGTGGGGGACTTGCAGGAGGCAGCCGATCCATGATTCTCTCTCATCATGGATGTTTCTCTCTCCCCCTCTTCCTTCCTCTCTGAAATCAATAAAAAAAATTTTTTTTTAAATATCCTCAGGTGAGGATTGACAAAATAAAACAAAACAAAAAGATGCAGACTGTCAGGCACCTGGACACATCTATGTCCTGGGCACCGCTGTCTTTGTTGCTTAAGCCTAAAAGAACTGTCCTTCAGATCCACGGTGGTAACTTCTCTGTTGCCTTGAAGGGAGGGTTGAGCCTGGGATTGGGTGGCCCAGTCCCAATCACGAGGTGTGTGCTGAACTCCACGCGTTAGCTTTAAAGCCATAGAGGGCTTGGAGGTGAGACTCCGTGGAGTTGAGCTTTGGCAAGATGCCTGCTTTGAGGCAGATTGTAAATTATAAATAAGTAAAGCGTCTCTGTTTCTCTTCCTTTGCCCCAGCCTGTGGTGAAAAACAACAGAGCCCTGCCTGCAGCCCTGTTTCCTCCTCAGATCGGCTGCTCAGTCACAGGCACTGGCTTTATTATTGTGTCAGCATCTTACTTAAACCCACAATTCCCAGACATCAATTTAGCAGATCCTCCCTCGCCCCACGGAGACCTGGATGCACCCTCACTACTGGCCATCAGGCGCACTGTTGTCGTGGGGGAGGTGTGACTGTGGACCACCAGCCTCCTTGGCGACCATGTGAAACAACCAGGCTTTGGATAACTCAGCAGAAAAAGCAACAGCAGGAATTCACAGCCCCCACGGGAATAGCTAATCCCAGAGAGAAATTTTAGCCAGTGTTATACCTACCTACTGTGATGTTTTTCCACAACCATCCAGTGAAAAGGAAACAAAGAGATTCGTTCTGGGTTTAGGGAATACTCCAGACATGGCAGAAACCAGCCTTTACTGTGGACAAGCAAATCCTCCCACTTGGCCTCTGGCTGCCTCCGTCCATCAAAGGGCAGTGTCTTCTCCTCTGTCCATCGCGGTTGGCAGGGAGAGTATAGCAGGTGCTGCTCCCTCCCTCCCTCCCTCTGTGACCTTCACTCCAGGGCCTCGTTTGTGAACGGACTTCATGCCTGAGAATCAGGCCTGTTTCCCAGGGCTGCTGAGAGCCATGGCAAGGACGACTTAAAACCTGCAGACAAAGGAGAGTTCAGAATCCAGCAGCGGGAGACCACATCAGTTTGGGGGGAGGTTTGGAGGGTGTCCCTGGTCACCCTCTGCCTTTAGCTCCATCCCACTCCATGCTGATGGCTGGGTCTCATACCAACATGTTACAGGGGGTCCGTGCCATCAAAGGCCTGAGACGAACAGAATTTACTCCTCTGTGAGTCACAGAGGGGAATCCAGCAAAAATATGTTGATGATCAAATCATTAGGGTTCCCAGTTTTCTTCCCCAGTCAAGGTGGCATTTGCTCTGACTCCAAAACCAGAAACAGCAAGTGACAGGCTTATTATTATTATTATTTTAAAAAGAAAGAAAAGCATGAGCTGTAAAAAACTAACACTTGCCTCAACCAAGTAACATTTTATTTCCTGGGATAAAAACAAAGAGAACGAATTGTCAGAAGTCTTCCTCCAACATCATTAACATGCTTTTCGAAGGAAGTTATAAGAATTGTTTAAGGCGCACACAAAAAAGTCAGACTTGCCTTTCTTCCAGAACATTCCCTGCCCTAGATGCACAGCACCGATACCACGTCCCAGAAAAGAGAGAGGCTTACAGACACAGGAACCAGACCCTGTACCCAGGGTCTCTGACTCTACGTTTCACAGAAAAACACCACAGTAACTCTCTCTTCCGTAAAGACAACATATGTCCAGAAAAATATATCCAAAATATCTTCATCTGAACTACAGTACAAAAATCTACTCACCAGCCATAAAAATATTTCCCCCTATACACAAATACAATCATATGTAAAGCAAATTTGGAACACATGGATGGGGGGGGGGGTGTTATAAAATCCCTGGGGATCTGGGCTATTTAAAGTCATTTTTGTTTGGGTTATTCTTCTGCTGGGTATAGGAAACTGGCTACAAATACATCCATCTCACGGCGCTCACCATTTTAACAGCTCTTGCGTCATGGAATGTGGTACTTTTTAAAAATAGGCGACCCTTGGTGTCATGGAAAGAAGAGGAAAAATGGGGGGATCCAGGGAAGGAGGGAGGGCGGGCAGGAGGGGAAGGAAGAGGGACAGACTTGGGTTATGGGGTGGGTTTGAAATACTCTGTGGTATAATGTAGAGGCCCAGGCTCAGGAGCCTTCAGCCATCCCACCAGATCCCCCTCACAAATCTGTCTCCCGGCTGGTGTCCAGGCAGAGGGCATACAGGGACCTCCGCAAGTCCACATTGCTCTTGGCCTTGAGGTTACACTTCTCTAGGGGGCAGCTGCCCCCTCGGGCCCCCTCAGCATTCTCCAGGGACCCCTTGCAGAAGGACCCCTTGTTCCAGCTGGCCTTCCGCTGGCCCCTGCCGTCCAGCCCGGTCCCCTGGCTCTGGCTGGCCTGCTCCTCCTTCAGGGCGGCCAGCTCCTCGCGGCGGTCCGACTCCCGGTGGTCCGTCTCCCGGTGGTAGAAGTAGTTGAAGTTGGAGACGATGACGGGCACCGGCAGGGCGATGGTGAGGACCCCGGCGATGGCGCACAGGGAGCCCACGATCTTGCCCCCCACGGTGACTGGCCTCATGTCCCCATAGCCCACCGTGGTCATGGTGACCACCGCCCACCAGAAGGCATCGGGGATGCTGGAGAAGTGCGTGTCCTGGTGGTCGACCTCCGCGAAGTAGACGGCGCTGGAGAAGAGGATGACTCCGATGAAGAGGAAGAAGATGAGCAGGCCCAGCTCCCGCATGGAGGCCTGCAGGGTCTTGCCCAGGATCTGCAGCCCCTTGGAGTGGCGGGACAGCTTGAAGATGCGGAACACGCGGACCAGGCGGATCACTCGGAGGATGGCCAGGGACATGGCCTGCTGCCCGTTCTGGCCGCCCCCGGACTGTGGCTCGGCCAGCTCGGTGCCCAAGGTGATGAAGTAGGGGAAGATGGCCACCACGTCGATGATATTCATGATGTTCCGGCAGAAGTCGGCCTTGCTGGGGCAGGCCAGGAAGCGCACCAGCAGCTCGAAGGTGAACCAGATGACGCACGCGGTCTCCACAATGAAGAAGGGGTCGGCCAGGGTCCGAGGCAGAAGAGGCGCCACCGTGGGGCCAGAGGAGGGCGCCCCGGCCCCGCTGCCGTTGGCCCCCCGCGCCGGGCCCGAAGGCGGGTGGGGCGCCGGGGGATGGCGGAGCAGGTCCCGTTCGTCCTTGAACTCGGGCAAGGTCTCCAGGCAGAAGGTGATGATCGAGACGAGGATGACCAAGACCGAGACGATGGCGACGGCCCGCGCGGACCCCGAGCTCTCCGGGTACTCGAAGATAAGCCACACCTGGCGCTGGAACTGGTTGCGGGGCAGGGGCTTCTCCTCTTCTTTAATGAAGCCCTCGTCCTCGCGGAAGCGCTCCAGGGCCTCGTCCCCCAGCTGGTAGAAGCGAATTTCGTCGGCGAACACGTCCAGAGAGACGTTGACCGGCCTCCGCAGCCGGCCCCCCGACTGGTAGTAGTAAAGGATGCCGTCGAAGCTGGGCCGGTTGCGGTCGAAGAAGTACTCGTTGCGCAGGGGGTCGAAGTAGCGCAGGCGCCTGGCGGGGTCCCCCAGCAGGGTGTTGGGGAACTGCGCCAGGGTGCCCAGCTGCGTCTCGAAGCGCAGCCCCGAGATGTTGATGAGGACGCGCTGGTGGTGAAGGGCCGCCGCGCTCGGCACCGGGTCCTCGGCCGCGCCCTGGGCGGGGTCGCCTTCTCCCTCCTCGTCCCCCGTGGGAACCCGTCTAGGCTGCTGCTGCTCCGGGGGCAGCCGTGGAGAAGGCCGCCCTCCCGGCTCCGCGCTCCTGGGCGCGCCGCACCCCCTGGGCGCCGGCGCTTTGGGTCCATCGCAGAGCGCAGCCGTCGAGGGGCACTGGAGCTCCCCCGCTGTGACTTGGCCACAGCCCCCCCGGGCCTCACCTCCTCCTCTGACGGTCATGGCCCCGCCGTTCTCCAGGGGCACCAGGGAGATCTCCATGGCCCTGGGGCCCGGGGCATGCTGCGCCCCTGTGGATCCGTTCCCGCGCCCCACTCACACCCCGCGAGAGCCTGGCATCGGGCTCCTCTCCCGCCGTCGGCTGGCGCACAGTGGGGCGGGCTGCGGTGGCTGGCGCGATCCCCTCGCTAGGTCCTGACGTCAAGAAGCCGCTGCCCAGCTCTCTGCCTTTCTCTGGGTTCTGGCAGCCCGTTACCAAGCAGCCAAAAGCCTCCTTCCAGCAGATGCAACCTTCAGCCGCCCCTCCCGGCTGCGCGGCGGCGGCCGGCCTCGCCCCCGGCGCGCTTCCCCGCCTCCTCCCCTCCCCTCCTCTTCCTCCCGCCTCCCCTCCCTGGTACCGAGACAGCGTGCGTCTCTCCGGAGGGCGCAGCGGGGGCCCTAAGCAGGGGAGGGAGGAGGGTTGAGAAGGTCGCAGCAGGGCGAGGGAGGGAGGTTGGGAGGGAGCGGGGAGGATGGAGGAACAGGTTGTACCGAGAGCGCTGAAACTCCCAGGGCAACCAGATGAGAATAGCTGGGGATTTCAGTTCACCTGGGAGCCCGCTGAACACAGAGTGGACTCTAGGGGAAATGAATTGTCATGGGTTGAAGGGATAAATCTTTGGCTGTGTCGGAGTAAGCAAGAAGAGGCAACAGTCCTTTTCACATGTCTGCCTTGGAGGAATAACGGTTCTCTCTTCTTTGGGAAACATTTCACACTGGAAGGGGCGTGGCAGAGCTATAGACCTTGAAAGATGAGATAGATAGATGATAGATAGATAGATAGATAGATAGATAGACAGATTTTCAAACCAATGGATAAGCATGTCTCTTCCCAACTCCTAACAAACCCACCAAGAGGTAATAGGCTGCAACCTTGCAGCTACCCCTGCCCTTGCCCTGGGAAAGCCCTCATTCCAGTCCAGATAGCAGTGGTCAGCAGTTCAGTATGCCACGGTTGCAAGTTTGATCCCTGGTCAGGGCACATACAAAAAGCAATCAATGAATGAATAGATAAGTGGAACAACAAATCGATGCCCCCCCCCCCTCTCAAATCAATAAATAACATATTTTTAAAAACACCTTAACAGGGAAGGGGAGGAGGGATGAAGAAATCCTGGTGAGAGCTGCTCCTGCCTGGTGAAGGGAGCTAGCCACTGCGGGGAGGTCCGTGGAGGGACAGTTTACATGAGAGAACCAGGGACCTTGTGGAAGCCCCAGGGCTGAGGAACTCCCAGCAGTAGAATAATAACAACACATACTTTGCTCTTATGATGCACCAGGCCCAGCAACCTGTTTCGTACGTACTGATATTATCCTTATTTTATAGATGAGGGAAATGAAACACAGTGAGACTGACTAACTTGCCAAGGTCATAACAGGTAGAAAGTGGCAATGCTGAGATTCAAACTTAAGCATGCATTGATTGGGCTCTTGCTCCCTCCACTCCACTCCTCTACAGAAGTGTGTAATCCCCTTTCCAGATGCAGGCACTCTCTCCCCGCAACATGGGGCCTGAGAGCTTAAGTTCCCTCCTGCAGGAGGCAAGGGATGGCTAAGATAACAGCTAAGTCCTTCTGGGTTACCACACTGGGCTATCTATCTGCCCGCTGCCCCAGCTCCCGCCGGGTTTCAGTGGGCATCTATAGCCAAGGGAAATACCTTTCAAGGCAATTCTGGCAGTTCCAGATGTGTGTTGGTTTTAAGTTACCATAAAGTCGCTGTGTTTTTTAATGTCTGATTAGTTTTGTTCCTATATGTTGTTTGGGGTTTATGTGTGTGGATGTTACAGCCTCTTGTCTGCCATCTGCACAGACGGGATGTTTTGGAAACTTGGAACCAGGTGCACAAGTGTTGGTTGAAATAGCAGGGTGTGGACTTACAGGCCCGTGTCTGGTTGGAGAAGTGTATGTGCATGTGGCTTTTTGAAGTGTATGTGAGAGTGGACATGATTTCAGCAGGTGGAAATGTTTTCATTGTGTGTGACTCGTGCATGTGATTGGCTGTGCTTGCAGATGTGCATGAGTGAGGAAGGGGCATGGACGTGAAAATCAGTATGTGGAGGCATCGCTGGTTGACCGAAGGGCCTTGCACTCCCCTCCCCAGACCTCCGCCATTCCTGCTCCATCTGCTCTGGGTTTTTCTTTTTTCTCTGGCTCTGAGGTTGCCAGTCAGGATCAGGTCTGCCCTTGGGGAGCCCGGGGCTTGCTGAGCTGGCCAAGGGTGCTCTCAGACCTGTGGCCTCGCTTCTTGTTTACGGACCCATGCATCTTGTAAATACAGGGACACCAGATTGGTTCAGAGGGCTCTTCCTGGACTCCCTAAGGAAAAATGTTCTCTGGACCTTGTCTTCCAGGGGGAGGCTGTTTCCTGAAGAATCAGCACAACATAAACAGTCCTGGAAAAGCACATAGGCCAGGCTTCCTTTAATGTGGTAATTTCTTAAATCTGCTTTCCATACATTTATTGCTTTCGTAGATTCTTTGCAAAATTGCCTCCAGATGCCACATGTGGCAGCCATGGGTCTTTCTTAAACAAAGAACTTACTTTTTAGTTTCAAGGAGTACCGTTAGCTGACAGCCTCAGCTGGTAGTGTTAGGGGCAGAAATAGAATATTGGGGACTAGCTGTTAGTTATAAGAAATATTAATCATTCTCTGTTAACTGTGATTGCTTTGTTCTGATTAAAGAAAGCACATTCTAACCAGGCTGAGAGTTATACACCCCTGAGACCTGGGAGTCAACCGTAGAATGTGGTCCATTCTCAACCAAGAACTGCCTATTATCATGGAAAGACTAACAACCTTATTGCCCAGACAATGGAGGCCCACCCCAGCCCACAATGCCTGTAATCGGTAACTGTCATATCCATTCTTATTCCTTTTGCCTATTTCCCCATGTAAACTGATTTAGGGAGGGTGCAGAGCGGATTTTCATGAATGACCTGCTGCTCTCCCATGCTGCTGGCATTATTGGAATAAACGCTCATATAAGATTCAACCCTGTCTCTGTTTACTTGGCTCAAGTAGTGACAGGCAGCCCAGACCCACAGGGTTACAAGGACGGGCCATTTCTGCTCAGTGCGGACTCGGCTGTTTTCCCAGTCCCTTTTCTCTCACTCTGGTAAACCAGCTATTTCAAACCACCCCCATCACCCTGAATCTCCTCTCTATCAAAAAAGGAAAGGGAAGAAAACCATCTTAGCATCTCCTCTACATAGGAAGCTGTCACCCCCAGACTGGGGAGACTTGTTCTTTCCCACTTCCCCACAGTTCCTCAGTCAGCATCTTTGTAAGCAAACATGAAGATGTTGGGAGTCAGAGGAGAGAGCTTGGGACTTCTTAGGCTGGACCGAGGAGAGCCAATAGAAGGCAGCATAGATAAAATTCACCAAAATGCCTTTAAACAATTTTTTAATATATCTTTATTGATTTCAGAGAGGAAGGGAGAGGGAAAGAGAGATAGAAACATCAATGATGAGAGAGAATCTTTGACTGCCTGCCTCCTGCACGCCCCGACTGGGGATAGAGTCTGCAACCCAGGCATGTGTCCTTGACTGGAATCGAACCTGGGCCCCCTCAGTCTGCAGGCTGACGCTCTACCCACTGAGCAAAACCAGCTAGGGCTAAACAATTTTTTTTTTAAAAAGGGTAGGCTGGGTCTTACTGCTCAGTGTTACAAAGTGTAGATCCTGTGGTGCATTACTATTAAATAAGCTATGGCAAGGCTATGTTGACAAGCAATGATTGGATAGAGAATTATTAATCAGCAAAAGGGTAAAGCCCTCTCTCACCTAATCCTGTCCCCCAGATGCACTCCATGTAGATTTGTAGTAAAAAAAAACATTTTAACGAGGGGAGCAGCTGTTCTTCCTCTCCCTGCCCTGCCCTCTCACTTGCCCCTCAATGCAACACCTTGGGAAGGAAGCCCTGGAAATGACCTTCCTTTCCTGTTTGATGGAAGCGTCAAAGGTGAAGTAAAGCAAAACACATGAACAAAACAAACGTGTTTGTGGGGTGTGGGGAGAGAGGATGTGTTTACTGTGCTAAGAGATGGAAGCTGGAGAAAAGGCTGGGGGTTAGAGGAGAGGGAGAGATTATGCTTAAATTGACCCAGATCTGACAGAGGCCTCAGAAGGACTGTTCTGATTTCCTGTTTAGAGGGATTAAGATGAGAGGTCATTCACAAATCAAGACACATCTGGAGCTTGGCTTTTCCCCTCCCTCCCTCCCTCCTGTCCTCTTTCCCCCTCTCGATATAATCCAGGAATAAATTCATTAATGGATCCAGTGCATTTTCAGAGACCAAACATAGAAAGGAAAGTGACTGAGATATACAGGGGCCCGGAGGGCTTGCCCCAGTGAGTATGGTATTCCTGCCCCCGCCCTTTCCCGCCTCCGATGACAAGCTGCTGGGTTATAGACGCATTGTGACTATTTTTCTGTCTCTCTTTTGCTCAAGTCCATCCTTTCTTCCCTAAACACATCCAACGATGCTGTTCACTTGCATAAAATGAAAACGTTCTAACTTTGAACCAAGAGCTTCATTTGTTGTTAGGATTGGAGATATTTGAATTGGTTGTTGTTGTTTTTTTTACTTTCTCAGCAACAGCTGCAGCTTTTATTTCCCAACTCTCTGCTTAGGTACCCAAATCAAGGGAAGCAGTAATTGAGTGTTTTAGATTCATTTTCCAGCTAGATTATTGCCCACACTGCATAAATACATATTTATGAATTTAGGTTCTGTATCAAGATCTATGAAAAAAACTATTTTAGAAGTGCTAAGCAAATGTAAGATTGTTTTGTTATTATGTAAGGAGCATCCCTGCTAAGTCTGGAAAAACCTGTGGTCACTACACAACCCATGCAGGCCAGGAAGGGGTCTGGGTCAGATTAGTCCCATTCCAGCCACACGGGCATTTTCATGCTTCCAGGTCTGGAGACAGAGTTTTCTTGCTCCCAGGAGTTGGCATCTCAAGAGTCAGATTCTCAAACTTTGGTAAGGGGTCAGAGGTAACTGACCCCTTGGGCCCCAGGTGGAATTTTAATTCTCTTGATTTCTAGATCCCTTTAGCCTCCCCAGGCGGGGCACATTTGGTCTCAGAAGGAATGTCAAGCCAGAGGTATCAACATCCAATCTCAGGACATCCTGGTCAGACCAGCCTTCCAGCCCTCCCTGCTTGCTGTCCAGTTTTTGTATGGTCTTACACTGCTCTGGAACTAGGCATCCCCATCCTCTTCCCTCTTTCCCTCTCTCCCTTTCCACTCCTCTCCCAGACTTTACCATCAAGCCACATTGCTATTACCTTCAGATAATGAAATCTGTAGAAGAAGGCTCAACTCAACCTGTGCTAAGCCCAATTGCCCAAAGACGGAATAATCACATGGTGCTTGCCCAGGAGACAGACTTGTTTTTTAAAATATGTTTTGTTCTTGCTCTGGCCGGTTTGGCTAAGTGGATAGAGCGTCGGCCTTCGGACTCAAGGGTCCCGGGTTCGATTCCAGTCAAGGGCATGTACCTTGGTTGTGGGCACATCCCCAGTAGGGGGTGTGCAGGAGGCAGCTGAATCGATGTTTCTCTCTCATCGATGTTTCTAACTCTCTATCCCTCTCCCTTCCTCTCTGTAAAAAATCAATAAAATATTTTTTAAAATAAAATAAAATGTTTTGTTCTTTTTATTGATTTCAGACAGAGGAAGGGAGAGGGAGAGAGAGATGGAGATATCAATGATTAGAGAGAATCGTTGATGGGCTGCCTCCTGCATGCCCCCTACTGGGAATCAATCCCACACCCAGGCATGTGCCCTGACCAGGAATCAAACTGTGACCTCCTGGTTCACAGGTCGATGCTCAACCACAGGCTGGGCCACAGTGTGATTCTTTAAAAACATCCCTTCTCTACTCAAAAGCAGATCCTCAAATATTTGTTGAATCAATGAATGAAATGTTAACAGTGCTTGTTTCTGGGCCAAGGAACTAGAGTTTGTTTTTGTTTCTACCTTTAAATTACCCAGACACAGATATTGCTGAGAAAGGAGGTGCTATTGGTGGAGTGAAACATCAATGATACAAAAGAGAGAGCTACACCAAGATATTACTATTCCAGGCAGAAGGAACAGCAAGTGCAAAGGCCCCAAGGCCAGATGAACCTGAATGTCAATCAAAACCACAATGAGCTACCACCCACATCTGTTAGAATGACTATTAACAACAAGACAAGAACTAACAAGTTGGAGAGGATGTGGAGAAAAAGGAACCCTCATGCACTGCTGGTGAGAATACACTACTGGTGGGAATGTAAATTGGTACAGCCACTATTGGAAAACAGTATGGAGATTCTTCAAAAACAATTAAGAATAGAGCTACCATATGGTCCAGCAATCTCTCTTCTGGGTATCTACCAAAAAAAACCACCAAAACACAAAAACAAAAAACAACCCTTGAAAACACTATTTATAAAGATACTAGAGGCCCGATGCACGAAATTCGTGCAAGAGTAGGCCTTCCTTCCCCTGGCTGTCGGCACTGGCTTCCCTCTGGCACCCAGGACTCGGGCTTCCCTCGAAGCCCTGGCTTCATCTGGAAGGTCGTCCTAAGGACATCTGGTCTAATTAGCATATTACGCTTTTATTATTATAGATATGTACCCCTATGTTCTCTGAAGCATTATTCACAATAGCCAAGACATGGAAACAACCTAAGTGTCCTTCAACCAATGATTGGATGAAGATGTGGTACATAAATACAATGGAATACTACTCAGCCATAAAAGATGACGAAATGTTATTTGCAACAACATGGATGGATCTTTAGAGTACCAAGCTAAGTGAAATAAGTCAGACAGTAAAGAACAAGAACCATATAAAGTCATTGATATGTGGGATATAAAACATCAACAAATAAATAAAACAAACAAACAAACTCATAGACACAAAAACAGTATGGTAGTTACCAGAAGGGAAGGGGTGAGGGAAGGATGAAGAGGGTAAAGGGGATCAAATATATGGTGAGGGAAGGAGACTAGACTTTGGGTGGTAAGCACACAATGCAATATACAGATGATGTATTATAAACTTGTATACCTAAAACTTATATAATGTTATTAACCAATGTTACCCCAATACCTTCAATTTTTTAAAATATATTTTTATTGATTTCAGAGAGGAAGGGAGAGGGAGAGGTAGAAACATCAATGATGAGAGATAATCATTGACTGGCTCCCTCCTGCATGCCCCACACTGGGGATCAAGCCCAAAACCTGGGCATGTGCCCTGACCAGGAATTGAACCGTGACCTCCTGGTTCATAGGTCGATGCTCAACCACTGAGCCATACCAGCTGGGCAATACATTCAATTTTTAAAAAGAATAAAGAGAGGGTTGATATGACTGACACATGGTAGGTACTGGAGGAAAAAATGAGAAAGATGATATTTGAGAGGTAGAAGGGCATGTTATGAACACAAGCAGGGATTCTTGCAGACACTAGTTCATGGCCTCTTTTCTATGAACTGGTTTTCTTGGCTAGGGCACTATCCTATATATGATGAAGCAGAAGGCATTCTAAGTCCATGAATGTTGGTATTGGCTAAGTTATGATAGGCAAGGAAAGCAGATCCAAATTCAGAACAACATCCATTTCCATGAAAACAAATCAAGCTTCGCCCCAATGAAATGAACTTGCCACCATGAGGCTGCTGGCCTTAGGTGTGTTTTACATTGTGTTCACCCACAAGCCAATGCTGAGACAAGAACTTGTGCTCAGGAGATGACCCCGTAACCACCTGGCTGCTTTGTTCTTAATCTCTGTGGGTTTGAGGCCCAATCCTCAAAGTTCATTGGTAAAGCCCTTCCCAAAATCTTCACAGCAATTTTCAAAGCTGCTCTTTTCAAGTCTCTGACATATAGCCACTGACTGGTGACAGAGCCGGACTCAGGTCATGTCTCCTTCCAGTCAAAATACATAAAAGGAATTGCTTGAAAGCCTGCCTGATTCCTGCTGAAATCCTGCCCTCTGCTGTCCTTCAAAACCGCTGCTGATAGGGGGTGTGGTACACAATAGGAGACTTCCAGCTGGTAGTGCATCTTGCTCAACATCTATAAACCAAGCTTGACTTTTATTATTCTCAGTTAATTGGCCAACAACTCTCCACCAGGGCAAAGGGACAGACTGGCCAGTACGAGGTGTGGAAATAGTGTCGTCAAAAGGACAGAGTGGGAAGAAATCTGCTCACACAAACTAAGTGCCTTAATGGCCTGCTCTGGCCCCATCTACGAGTTGATGGAGTGTTACTGGACATAATCCATTTTATGAGTAGGTGGGTTATATATAGCACCTTGTGTCCCATGGTCTCCAACACACTAGTAGCAAATCGAAGCTGCTTCTGAAAAGGAAAGTAGTCATCTTCCTGACGAGGTTCATGGCCTTGCTACCCAATCCTGTGTGCTTCCATGATTTTCTGAAGAGATTTGTTTCAGATTTCACTAAGTCTCCCAGGTATTTTGAGAGGGCTGAGGAGCAGACCTGCTTAGATGGCAGCCTGGGCCTCCTACAGAGACTGCTTTGCACTTACAGCTTCTTAGGTCACCTAGAAAATAAATCTGCAAAACACCCATGTGCCATATGCTGTCTCTACCACAAGGTGCTGTGCTTTTCCTAGTTGTAGAAGGGGCAAGATGTAGCAATGTATCATTACCACTGGAGTGGGTATCACCACATGTACTAGACCACTGAATCCCTGGGGATATAACTAAGCAGTCAAGTGCCTATACCTTTATGAGATTCGGAGTTTATCCTTTGAATACATGAATTTGGCGTGGCATTCGCGTATCTGGTATTTCCAACACAGTGTGCTAATGTGACATCCTATGGTTTGGTGATGCATTAAATGTCCTCATGTAGCACACAGCTGGAGTTGACATTTGTGGGACAGATTTATAAAGCTATTTCTGTTCCTGCCAGGTAAAAGCAAACTGCTAATGGACTCTGCTAACTAAAAATGCAGTGGTTAGACCAATAGTTATATATCAAATGTAACTAAGGCTGTTAACTAAGTTAACCTTGGTTAACTAAGGCTGTTCTAAGATGCTCCAATAGAGACCATTTCAGGAACAGCAGCTGTAATTTGGATCACCTCAAGATTAAGTTTTAGCCGAAACCGGTTTGGCTCAGTGGATAGAGCGTTGGCCTTCAGACTGAAAGGTCCCAGGTTCGATTCCGGTCAAGGGCATGTACCTTGGTTGCGGGCACATCCCCAGTAGGGGGTGTGCAGGAGGCAGCTGATCGATGTTTCTCTCTCATCGATGTTTCTAATTCTCTATCCCTCTCCCTTCCTCTCTGTAAAAAATCAATAAAAATATATATTTTTAAAAAGATTAGGTTTTAATGCAGAGTGCACTGTCATTTCCAAGAGCCATCAATCTTTCTCACTGGTCAAAAAGAAGCACACTCTACACTTGGGGCTATGACAGGTTACCTCATTTGTATCTTTCTACCCTCTGATGGTTGTACAACTTCTGTAAATACCCGCAAAGACATACTGCTTTTTTACTTAGTATTTTGGAGGAACAGAATGCTCCAATGTCTTCCCCTTGACCCTTCTACCACAGAGCACTTACTCCTTAGGACAGGGAGCCAATGGAGAGATTTTGCAAAGGATGTGTATCCTATCTACACTTAGGAACTGAGGAAATAAATCCGGGTGATGGAGGGGGTGTGGGGGAGAGAAGTCCAGTGTCCAGTCTCCCTCCCATGACCTCTATTTTGACCAGGAGTCATAGTCTTCTCAATCGCCCCATAACTTAGAACAAGTATCCACTGATCCCTAAAAACTTTGGATATTTCTCATTTCTGACTGCATATCACCTCAAGAAATAGCTAGGTGAAAGGTTCATAACACACATCTCTATTGTTATAGCAAAGGCCCTTAAATCAAAGGTTCTGGTCCTGAGAATTAACTCAGTTCTAGGAATTGAGAAGCTGTGAACTTCTGGCTTGATTCAAGTGTCTGTTACACAGACCTATAAAGTTGGTTTTAAAAAAAATCAGGTTAAAACCTCTGCTACTTTCATGCCTGACTCTAAGATTACCTAACCACAGTAAGAGATTGTGCAAGTCGAACATTTCCTAATTACTACCTTTCCATCTTCTCCCTCCCCATGAAGGACACACCCATTTTTCTTTTAGCAAGTGACCCTCCAACATGCTTGACCCAGAAAGAACAGCAAGCCAGGACAGAACTTCCAATTGCTCACAGGTTTCCCCGTTTTAGGCCCTGGCAGAAAAGTTATTGAAGTGGCAGATGACAGAGCATGTAAAATCTCAATCTAGCACTGGCCAACTTTTAGTGTTTGGTCCTGCTCTACATTGGTCCATCAGCAAATTGCAGACAGCTGCCCAAAACAGCACACGGAATATAGTATCTCCTGAGGATACCAAATTCAACTGGATCCAGCTGAGTAAGGAATACTCAGCAGTGAGGCTGTGAGAAAACTGGTTTCCTATAATTGAGAAAGACTTTCAGAAGAACCAGTTTGGATCGGGCCTAAACCAGCAGTCGGACAACCCCCCAGGGGTCCCAGATTGGAGAGGGTGCAGGCTGGACTGAGGGACACCGTCCGCCTGCCCCCCATGCACCGGGCCACTAGTTTTCATATAAGAAACTTGAGGTTAGCTAAGTCATTTTATTGTCCAGAGTTTCACTCAATGCCTTAAGTTGAGGTTTGGGAATTAAGTTATCCAGTGCCCTTGAAAGCAACTATTTGACTCCATAATCCTTGCATTCTTTTTCCATCACCAGTACATTGTTCTACGGTGGCTGCTAAGCAGTATCCAAGGACCGTATCCTCAAGGAGCTCATGGGTCCTGGTAACTAAAACCAGTAACTTGACAAGCTCCTGGATTACTGAGGCTGCACGTTTTCTATCCAGAATACAGAGGGTGGCGGCACTGCCTTTCGTCTTGCCCAGAAACAACCAATGCCAAGACCCCTCATTTCCCTGAAGGTCTTCTGCCTACAACCCTTTTTTGGAATCAATCTAGACATTTAAAAGTTCTTTTGTTTGCAAACAACAACAAAAAATCAGTGACCCTAGTTAGCTTAAAGAAATAATATAGTGGATGGATTCTAGGATGGTTCACGCATCCAAACAAACTGGAAAGAACCAAAGCTCAGGAAACATGGGATCTCTGGAAACCTCCGTAGAGCTACCATAAAAGCCAGCCAGCCAGCTCTGTCCACTCAACTTCTCTGTCTCTTGAGAAGATCCGTTGGGCTCAGCTCAGCTTTAGGTCTTCCCCTATCAATCAGCTGTGGTAGGGAGGCAGGGTCGCAAAGCACAGACACGACCCCGGTAAAGAGAACTGTAAACCAGCACCCACCCCAAAAGAAGTCTACTTCAATTACCCACATCTGTAAGCCTCTATTTTGCAATTGATAAATAACAAGGGCAAAAAGACATTGTTTAATCAAATAATTTTAATTAACAGTAAGCAGTAAAAGTGCAATTACATGAAAAGCCTCATATTTTACATGTTTAAATTGTTCAGTGTCTTTACTTGTAAGGTGTTGAAGGTGGGACCCACTCCTGAATCTTCTTTCTAGTGGTGGAATAAGGTACATATTGCTCTGAAGTGCCACTCAGGTTGAATTTATGGTTTGTCCAAATGAATTTACGAGCAGTAGGTGGTTTTGTTGTTGGAGGATCATCAGTCATACAGTGAAGCCAACGGTGCCTTAAAGAGGGGAAAGAAGACAGTTAGGAAGAGGGAGTGCAATGTTGGGGGAGGAAGGTTAAGAGGGCAGCTCTGGGGCTATTTTGCTGCTTGAGCTCAAATCACTAACTGAACTTTTTTATAACTTAGTTGTTTCATCTGAATATCTTATTTCCTAAAGAGGGATAAGGATTAAATGAGATAATACACATAAAGCACCTAGAAAAATTCCTGTGCATAGTAGGAATTCAACAAATGCTATTATCCTTACTGTATTTCATCAAATCTAGGACACCATCAATTTTAAGATACACCATTATTTTATGTATCTCTAAAAATTAAAAACTGTTGCCAATTAAATTATGACACTATTGATAGAATATGTACCTAATTTTAGATGTAAAAAATGTTAGAAAATTGATGAACTACAGTATCACTATGCGATGCTAGAGGCTGACTCTGGAGTTCCTGGGTGCTGAGTTGCTCTGCCTCATGAAGCTGTAGTTGGAAACCCAATGCTGAGGAAAAGGCAGAGGAAGAGGGTCACTACATGCACTTTAAATTCAAGCTTAAGTCTGAACACTGGAGAACATAACATCTGTTACCTTAAAATTATTAAATCACAGCTCACAAGTATTTCAGCTTTAAGCGTTTAACCATTTAATTTCAAAGGATATTTGCTGGGAAGGTGCCAGAAATCTGGCCTGAAGGAAGCTGGGTGCTTTCCTTGGAGTCTACAGGGGAATGTCTCTCTAATGACAGAGAAAGGAAGAACCAATGTCCAAGGGACAAAAAGTGGAAATGAGCAGGAAGCCACGCTGAATATTATGGGAAAGGAAGGAGAGAGAACTCATCCCAGATGCCCCAAGGCTCAGAGCTCATAATACAGATATGACCCTATAACAACAGGGAATGAGGAGACAGGCATAGAACTGCAGTTCCGATAAAAAAAATAAAAAAAAAGGTTGACCAGCTACAGAGAAAAGGGTAAGAGGAGGAGGTTTCACTAAAATAATTAAGACTAAACCTAGTAAGGAAAATTTATGATGTTATGTATGTTCAAGAATATTTATTAGCAATAATTGATAATACATAAAATCTGAAAATGTTTACACAGTAAGGCTACTGGCAAGAGTCAGGGAATGAGTAAACAATTTATTCTCATCGTAGCAGTATAAGGAACTAAGAAACAGGCTAGCATAACCCTTCTGCTACAATTAGTATTAAATAAAGGCTAAAGAAATAATATGATTTCCACACCAAAGAGTTTTTGCAAAACAGGTTTTCAGCTGGGTCATTTTTATTCCAATTAATTAAAGACACCATTGGACTAACAGCACTGTCTAGAAAACTATGTTGCAGTTGGCATTAGAGCTTCAATTTTATGTCACTGTTATTTTCTTAAAGGACAAAATACAAAATAACTTAAACTTGATGGATAAAGGCAGTGACACTACAAATGAGGACACTGGGAGAAAGGCAAAATGTTATAAATACCAAAGAGATAAATATTTATAATGAAAATATAATATATTTTGGGGAAAACTCAGTACTCAAATATAAGTTGTGTCAAAATAACTGGAAACAAAGATATCAAATGACAATTATATACTAAGCTGCTGTAAGAAAGAACTCTTACTATTTGCAACAGCATGGATGGACCTGGAGAGCATTATGCTAAGTGAAATAAGCCACTCAGAGAAAGGTAAATATCACATGCTCTCACTCATTTGTGGAATATAATGAACTACATAAACCGATGAATAAAAATAGATACAAAGACATAGAAGCATTGAACAGACCAAGAAACCTCAGAGGAAAGGCAGGAGAGGGTGTGTGTGTTGCGGGGGGGAGGGTAAGAGATCAACCAAAGGACTTGTATGCATGCATATAAGCATAACCAATGGACACTGATACTAGGGGGATGAAGGCATGTGCTGGAGGGCAGGAGCAGGCAGGGAGAGGTCAATGGAGGAAGAAGGAGACATAGGTAATACTTTCAACAATAAAGAATTTAATTTTAAAAAAATTACAACACAATTAAAATGAAAATAAATCCAATAAGTGGTTGATCCTATTTTCAGCTGTATAAGAGGAAAAAGTGTGTCAGGGAACAGGGAAGAAAGACTAGTCCTTTCTTTTTGAAAATATACTAACTTCACTTAAATAGCCCCTCAGTTTGGGTGCATTCAAAGTGCAAAATGAAGGGTTTTATTTTGAAAATCAGGGCAAATGAAAACAGTCTTTAAGATTAGAATAATAAAAATTAAAAAGTTTAATTTTTCGCCCTGGCTAGTTTGGCTCAGTGGACAGAGCGTCGGCCTGTAGACTGAAGGATCCTGGGTTCGATTCTGGTCAAGGGCACATGCTTGGGTTGTGGGCTTGATCTCGTGAGGGGCGTGCAGGAGGCAGCCAATCAGTGATTCTCTCTTATCATTGATGTTTCTATCTCTCTTTCCCTCTCCTTTTCTCTCTAAAATCAATCTATATATATAAAAGCCTAAGCGACTGTCCAACCGTTTGACCGGTAGCTATGATGCGCAATGACCACCAGGAGGCAGATGCTCCGACCAGTAGCTATGACGCACAGACCACCAGGGGGCAGACGCTCAATGCAGGAACTGCTGAGCTGCAGTGACTTGGCAGCTGCGGTTCTTGGGTGACATACCCGGAACCAGAGAGGAGGGAACCCGATTCTGATTCTGGGGTGCGTCATCTGAGAACTGCCCTCTTGCAATCCGAGACCCCTTGGGGGCTGTTGGAGAGCCAGATTTGGCGCGATCCCTGCAGGCCAGGCAGAGGGACGAATCCGTGCACCAGACCTCTAGTAAAAATATATTTTAAAAAAAGTTTAATTATTCTTTTCAGGAAATTCCAGGAACTAAAACATTACCAAGTAACTGCTAACAACAATAAAAACATATGCAGTTTTAAATCTTTCTTCTCCTTAGATAACATTCTTCATTTTGGGAATCAAGACTGGTTTGTGACCATAATGTCCATGTTTCAGACATTTTAATGCCAAAGATTTTTCAGTTTTTCAAAAAATAAATAAGAAAGACTAAAGAAAAACTCCAGAATATGTTTTGAGGCAAAAATACTCATCATACTAAAACTTGTATTACTCCATCAGACTTCAGTTTACGAAACATTCTTACACACATCACTTAGTCACGATTTAATGTTTCACATTTTAAAATTGAGGAAGCAGAATTGAAGTGACTTTCACAAGGTCCCACAGCATGTATGTGAGTTACAGAGCTGAGACTTGAACACAGCTTCCCAATGGTGAAGCAAACCCTTTGAACAGAAACTTCATTACAATCAATAGATGAAAACCAGATTAGGATTACGATAGCATATAGGTATCTGCCAAAATCCTGAGACTCCTCTAACCCCAGGATGGGATTGATAAATGTAACAAATTTTAAAAACAAAGATAGCTCATTACAAAATATCCAACTCAAACTCTGTTAGCTCAGTAACCATTTTTAATTAAATGCAAATTGAATTAAAATCCCAATAGGATTTGACAATTATAAGGATCAACAGAAAGTCTAAGAACTAGGTTTTTAAAATTTGGATCTGTAATAAATATTAATTTTAAACCTAAGTTGCCATTAATCCTTTTTACATATAATAGCCCCCCAGACACTAAAAATCTCAAACTGGCAAACAGAATAGTGAAATGGGGAAAACATCTGTGATATATTAAGTGAGGGGAGGGGGAAAGCAAACATCATATCATGCATAATAAACAGATATATGCAGGATGGGCAAAGGTAGGTTTACAGTTGTAAGTACGGGAAACACAGTTTACTCTTGTATTATTATCTACTAGAGGCCTGTGCACCAGTGGGGTCCCTGGGCCTGACCTGTGGGATCAGGCCGAAACCGGCTCTCTGACATCCCCCGCGGGGTCCCAGATTGTGAGAGGGCGAAGGCCAGGCTGAGGGACCTCACCAGTGCATGATCGGGCGGGAAGAGACGCTGGAGGCTGGTCAGCAGGGGAGGGACCCCGGGAGGGCTCCAGGGTGTGTCCGGCCCATCTCACTCAGTCCCGATTGGCCAGAACCCAGCAGCAGGCTAACCTATCAGTCAGAGCATCTGCTCCCTGGTGATCAGTGCACGTCATAGCGAGTAGTTGAGCGGCCTTAGCATATCATTAACATATTAGGTTTTGATTGGTTGAATGGACGACCGGACATGTAGCATATTAGGCTTTTATTATATAGGGTTACTTATTGTGTTACTTTCTATACAAACAAATGTAAATTTACTTTTGCCATACCCTGTATGCATATATACTCATATATGTGCCTATACACAGTTAATTATAATCACAAACCTTCTAAGAAGGTGTGACCAAAAACAACAATCTATTCTTTAAAAACATTCCTTCTCTATTCAAAAGCAGACCCTCAAATATTTGTTTAATCAATAAATGAAATGTTAACAGTGCTTGTTTCTGGGCTAAGGAACTAGAGTTTATTTTGGTTTCTAACTTTATTTTTCTGGATTTTCCAAGTTTTCTATAACAATTATAAATTTTTATAATCAGAAAAAAATTAACCATGATTATCAGGATTGTTTTAGTAACATAGAAAATTGCTTATAATATCTAGAGAAAAAAACAGAAGATAACACTGACTATCATTATGAACATAACTACAATAAAAATTATTTAAAAGGACTAAAGGAAATATGCTAAATGTTGACAGTGGTTGTCTCTGCCAGATTCTTTAAACTTTTTTTATCTCTCACATTTTTTCAAGAACAGATTCCACTTAGATTGAATAAAGTTCATATTGCCAAATCAACACAGACACTTCTCTGTCCTTACCTTACTCAACCTCTCAGCAACAATCAATACAGGTAGCCTTCCCATGCAGGCTGAAATGCTAATCTCTCTTTCCTCTTACCTTGCTAGCTACTACTCATTCTTCGGTGCTGGCTTGACCTTTGTGCTAAGCTCCAGATTCAGTTACTCTGCTGTTTTTGTGGTATATCTATTCACTTTGATTTCTGACAGGTATCTCAAACTTATATCTCCAAAAAAGAGGCTTCTGATTCCAACCCTCCACACCCCCCAACCTCCCTTCTCCCAGTATTCCCATCTGAGTGAATGATATCACCACCTACCCAACACCTATGAATCACCAGATTTCTCTCTATCACCTCCCAGTAATCCCCCCTACCTGCCATCCTCTTCTCTACACAAGCTTCTAGAACATCTGATGCCAACCAAAAAAACCCTGATCAATGTACACTGTATACATTTCGCCTCCTCTGCATCTGTAGCTTCCCAACCAAAGATTGAAAACAGTACAGGCATTTACTGAAACAATCTGCATTTAAGTGGATCCATGCAGTTCAAACCCGTGTTGTTCATGGGTCAACTATATAAACTCCAAGAGAGCAAGGATGCAACAAGAAGAACCTGACATTGCTCCTGTGACTTTCCTGCCAGAGCATAGTCTGAAAATAGTCATAAGGAAACAATGGACAAACCCAGGCTCGGGGACATTCTACCCTATAACATATCTGACCTGTAATTTTCAAAAGTGCCAAGGTCATAAAAGATAAGGAAAAGCTGAGCAACCAATCCAAGGTGAAAGAGCCTAGAGAGAATTAAGATGCACATGAAATGTATGATTAGATCATCTTGCAATAAAGGACATCGTTGGAACCACTTGATGAAACTTGAATGAGGTCTGAAGATTACACAGTAGTGTTGTATCATTGGTAATTTCCTCACTTTGATGGTTATATTGTGGTTATGCAGCAGGAATCACACATTAAAATATTCAGGAGTGATGGGTCATCATCTTGGCAACTTAATATGAAATGATTCAAATAACATGTAACTTTACAGAAAATTTGCGATTCCCAATTTTTTACAAATTGTGAAACAGATCACATCCTACCCTACCCTCCAATGACTTCAAAAGAAATTTAGAGAAAAAGTCGCAGTGTTCACCATGACTTATAAGATCTACATGATCTAGGCCCTATCTATTTAATACCTCATTTCCTAACATGTTCCCCTCTCATTTCATTCCAGTCAAATTGGCCTTATTGCTGTTCTTTGAATACAAGCAATACATCTCAAACACACAGGGCTTTTGTACTTGATTCCTGCTGCCTGGAGCTCTTCACCACCACCCCACCCCTCTTCTCCTTGCTCTCTTCATTTCCTTGAAGAAGTCTTTACTAACCCCAGTATAAAGCAGCCTCCTAACCCTCCATGCTCTTTATCCCTTTATGAATGCCAGCTTCATATTATCTTATTTGTGTTTATTGCTGCCTAAAACATATAACATACTTATTTCTCTGTCTGAGAGCAAGAACTTTGTTTTATTCACTGTTGTATCCCCGGTGCCTGCAATAGGTCTTTGCACCTGATAGGTATACAATAAATAGTTATTTGAATGCATAAAGATGATAAACTGTATGTGTTATTCATTACTCTATGTGTAAGATAATACCTGGCTCTAATAAATCAACCCTACTTCAAACTTATTCAGGAATCAAATCACAGGTAAGAATCCACAGATTTAGAATTCCACAATACATGACACTCAGCAAAAGGGAGTCTGAGAAACAAACAGCTGCGCTTGTCTCACATCACTTCTTCCCACAAAGACTAATCACAGGCCTTTAAACTTCCCTTACAAACAAGGGTCATTGAAGGTACTCAGCCTTTAGAGGAGGCTCCACTCCACAGAGAAAGTCAGCTCTATATCCTCAACTGCCCTCAGGCACCTGCTAGAGTACTGTCTTCTACCACTGTCAGCTTTTTTCCATGTGATGCCAGATTATATAAAAGGGCTTGCTTGGCTGAACGGCACTTTTATCTCTTCATATCTTTTACTATTTTGTAATTTCAAATTTGTTTCATCTCACATAATTTAAATCAGTTCCCTCCCCCATCCCCTACTCTCCCAAAATATAGACCCTGAGCACCAATGTTAGATGACTACTCTGAAGGAGATAGATCTCAATGTGAACAAAACACCCACCTGCCTTCTACATCTTCACAAGACCAATCCCACCCAAAAAAACAACCAAACAAACAAATAAAAACCGGGACACCTCACTTTCTAAAACCAATAATCCACTTTGAGACCTTGGTCTTGAATAGTGCCCCTGTCATACGGAATGCCCCTTTGGAGAAGGCAGACAGCTCTAAACCTAAAATCACAGCTCCCCAGACCTTAACAGAACCATACGTTATTATTTCCCATTAAAAAGAGGAAATCCAGCCTCAAATGTAGCATCAGTGCTGCTGTTAAGAGCCAATGAGTTTTAGTATAGACATAATCCAATACTGTGGTTTTCAAACCATATCAATGTCATGGTTCAATGCTCCTAACTGGTCCACACGGTAGACGAGGTTGAAACTGGTAGTAATGAAGTCTTATAAACATGTTTGCTTAGCTCACACAATATAAAACAAAAACAAACAAACAAACAAAAAGAAACCTATTCTGAACAATCAAATAGCCCATTTAGTTTAAATAAAATTAAAAATTCACTTCCTTAGTCACATTTCAAAGGGACACATGTGGCTAGTGGCTACCCTACTGAACAGAACAGATACAGAACATCCAACCATGTATTAGATAGTGATGTATTTAAGTTGACAAATATTTTAAGTCAACATATAAAAAACAAGAAATCTCACCATAAAATACAGATTTCTACTTTCTCTTGAAAAATCATTTATCTGGAAACCCTTAGTCAAATTCTCACCTAATGGAACTGAGGAAGGATGAATAGTGCTGCTGCCCTCTTTGATGTAGTGAGTGCTTTCAGTTCATTATAGTCCTCACCATTCCTTACTGTCTCACATCTCACTCACTTTGGTTAAATTCGTGGATTTCTAATTGAGCTTTTACAATGGAAGTGAATACTCTGAGATTATCCCACTTGCCAAAAACTATTTCTGATGATTAAGCTCAACTAAAATAAAATGTCAGTTAACTTGATAAACTTACTTTTAGTTTTTTGGCGAAATTTTCTAAACTAGAAAGGATCTCCCCAGTTTATTGTCTATCAAACAAATGGTATTATTTCAGTAATCTATGGAATAGAGATCAGTACTTTGTTTTGAAATATTTAATCTAAAATTTGGCAATTCAAGTAAAAGCGTTAGAATTTCATTTCAAAATATTTATATAGTTTATAGTTATAAAAGTCAGTTTTTAGAGATCTAAGGAACTTGGGGCTCTCATTTTACAGGTGAGAAAACTAAGTCCCAGAGAGGTTAGGAACTTGCTTAAGGTCGAGCTGCCAAAGAAAATTAGAGGCAGAGTTCTTTTTGCTTTTCCCTTCACCCACAGCCAGGTGATACTGTGGAATATTGTTTTTCCCCCCAAAACAGCCACACCACTATCTATCCCAACAAATAATATGTTGTCACACCTCCATCAAGAGATAGGGTCTATGTTCTCTTCCATTAAACCTGGGCAGAATTATCTAATTGCTTCGACCAATTACATGAGAAACTGATACTGGGGGATCTCTAAGACTAAGTGTGGACAAGGTCTCTCTCTCTCTCTCTCTCTCTCTCTCTCTCTCTCTCTCTCTCTCTCTCTCTCTCTCAGCACTTGCCTGAGGAAGCCCCAGCTATGTCCCCAACTGACAGTCAACATCAACTTCCAGACACTGAATGAAGTCTTCAGATGGCTCCGGTATCCAGCTTTGAAATCTTGCACCTAAGGCCCGATATCCTGAAGCAGAGATAAGCCATCCACAGGTTGTATCTATCTAAATTCCTGACCCACAAAAACTATGAAATATATAACTGAGACAGATGCTTTCAGAATACCATTAAAGGCCTTATAAATAAATAAGCTATTTAATAAATATTTGTATAATAAAACAAACATTGCCAAACCCCCTTGTCCTCCCCACCAAAAAAAGAGAATGTTGACTTAGCTTACCATTCAGGGGGCACCATGCTTCCATCCACATCCCAGAATGTATTTTTGCCATTCATTTCAGTAGTATATATAACCCATCGGTGACGGCCTGAGTGGAAAGAACAACATTTAGAAAAATGTGAAAAAATAAAGACAACTTTAAAAGAAAACACAAAAAACCATAATTGTAAAATATCAAAGAAGACAACCTTTTAATTAAGACTTTTATGTGCTCTTACATAAGAGAAATAGCACCCAGGGTGTAAGAGTGAAGGCAAGTTCCAGGAAGTGTATGGCAAGCTTCTATCAACAGCCTGGCAGCTGCCAGAGCAAAATCCCTGCACAGGGACTAAGACCTACTCTGTGGGCGGGGCTCAGGCCTTTCCCACAGTGGAGAACCCTTGCCTCCACCCATGCCAAGAAAGCAATGGAGCGGGTAGGGGAATGTGTTCCCCGCCAGTCAGGGTATTCAGGAGAGAAAGTGCTCCTCCTGAGAATGGGGCAGGAGAAATGTACTCACAGCAATCATACTTGGATTATATGTTTCCATATAAATATTTTTAAATGACTACCAGAGATCCTTTCAGAAAGTGATTACACATAATAAGCAAACTATATAAATGATGGTTAAATAAGTAGGACCGTTCATGTCATCAAAATAATACGGTTACGTTCTTGTTTAACACGTTTCTAATGGAGTAGTTGGAGGCCTAACCACAATTTACAAGACTCTTTCTTTTGTATTTTTATTATTATTATTATTATTATTATTATTATTATTTAGAGAGTGGAAGGGAGGGGGAGACAGAGAAACATCGATGAGAGAGAGACACATCGATTGGTTGCCTCCCACACACGCCCTGATGGGGTCTGGGGATCAAGCCTGTAACTGAGATACATGCCCTTGACTGGAATCAAACCCGGAGCCCTTTAGTCCATGGGCCGATGCTTTATCCACTGAGCCAAACTGGCTAGGGCTACAAGACTATTTCTATTGGGTCCTTAAGATGGGCAAAGACCTGGATTCCAATCAAGATTCTGTCACTTATCTATGAATATTAGGTACATTTTATGAGACTCAGTCAGTTTCTTTGTCTGTTAAAAGTAGATGATTATACCTCATCTGAAGGTTGCTGTGAAAATTAAATATCATACATATACGCCTACTTCAACATCAGACATGTAAGTGCTTAATAAATATCAATTCCTTTTACCCCTTCTTCCTCACTGCCCCATCCCACAGGGAATACTGAATTCAACTCTATAATAGATTTTAAACCAATAAGCACAAGGTAATCTGCATTTACTTTATAGAGTTTATTTTATAATCAGCAAATATAAAGTAATGGAATTTAAACATGACCATATCTATTTAAAGAAATACAGATTTCACCCAGGATTTGCTTCTTCTATTAGAGAGATCAATCTTGACAATAAGTAACTAAAAATAAGCTATAATCCAATAAGGCAGGGGAACATGAAGGCAAATGGAGAAAACCTTGGGTAAGGTTCATAGAGTTAGGCCATGATGCTAGAGCTGGGCCTTACCAATCTTGAGATAAATATATTAAAATTTTAAATGTGTATCCTCAGACTCAGCAATTCCACTTACAGAAATTTATTCTTAAAATATTTAAAGTAGGTACAAGCAAGTTCACTGAAGCAGTTTCTAGTAAAAAAAAAAAAAAATGTTGAAGGCAACCTAAATGTCTATTAATAGTAAAGTGTTTGGCCGTAGCCGGTTTGGCTTCAGTGTATACAGCGTAGGCCTGCGGACTCAAGGGTCTCAGGTTCGATTCCAGTTAGGGGCACATGCCAGGTTTGCGAGCTCGGTCTCCAATGAGGGGCTTGCAGGAGGCAGCCGATCGGTGATTCTCTCTCATCATTGATGTTTCTATCTCTCTTTCCCTCTCAACTTCCTCTCTGAAATCAATTATATATATATATATATATATATATATATATATATATATATATATATATAATTTTTAAAAATAGTAGTGTTTGAAAAAATAATAGTTCTTTCATACAATGGAATATTGTGTTGCTATTAAAAAGAATGCTGTGAAAAAAATTTTTAATAAAAATATACAAATATCCAAACAAAAAATAATGCTGTAGATACATCCAACTAACTAATATGGAAAAATTGCCCAAGGTTTTTATGAAAAAAAAAATTTTCCGTTTATCAACAACATGAATAACACGATATAAAAAGAGTGTATGTAGGTTTATACATTCATTAAAGACGCTACCTGTATATTATGGAAAACAGAGTCAAATCAAAATTTAAGCTCACTCCCTTCATTCACACCAGTGCTGCACTCACCAAAAAACTGCTTGTTGTCTTCATAGTATTTGTTTCCATATTTGTCTTCCCCCACTAATGTACCAACCCTCACATCATTTGCCCTGTGAATACCCAAAAGAAAAGAGATATTTTAGAAAGATTCTTTGTTCAAAACACAAACATAAGTAGAGAATACCGGCTTTAAGAAACAAAGGCTGCTGCATCAATAAGAAAAATGAGGAGATGCTTGGGGATGGGCACTAGTGGTAGCCTTCTAGCCTTCATCTGGAGGCTCACACCACCCTGTTGAACGACCAGCTTTCAGGTACAGCTCTAGAATGCACGCTCATGTTGCCCCCAGTACCACCTAAAGAGCACAAGAAGAGATAAACTGACCCAGACGATATACTTAAACTACGTTAATAATAAAGATGCAACTTACAAAACTACCTTTATCTACTACCAGAGGCACTGGAGCTAGTAAAAACCTTCAGGAAATCAGGAAGCCAAAGTATATCATCTTAAATGATGAGTGTCCGAGCTTTCGTTCGACTCTGGCTTCCACGGACGATACTGCTAGTCGGATTCAACGAATGTCAGGACTAGAGACCTTTACGATCACCTTGTTCAACGCCTTACCGCACAGAGGAGGAAACTGAAGGCCAACAAAGGGTAAAAAAAGACCGTTCCCAAGGTCACACAGTGCGGGGGATGAAAGGCAGATTGTGCCGGCTGTCCTTGGCCAGAGCTGCGGTTTCTCCAAGGTGACCCAAGCCCGCGCCCCCTTCCAAAAACCCAGCCACCTCAAGTCCAGCCCAGAGGCCGGCGCACGGCTCCGCCGCCTACCTGAAGAGCATTCGTAGCCAGCCTCGGAGGCCGTTGTGGCCGCTGACCTGCTGCAGTCCTCGCCTCAAGACCTGCAGCAACTCCATCTTGCCCCGCAGGCCGGGCCTTCCGGGTGCGCAGTTCAAAATGCAGCCGGCGGAAGCGCACACTCTTTTGCAGGGAGCCTACCACACAAGGTTCCCACCGTTCTGCGCATGCGCGCAGAGCTGAAGCTCGCTTGCGCGACCGCTTTCCCATTTCCGAAGAAAGTGCGGTTAGGTTTCCTTGGGAAGCAAAGGCACAATCAACTTCCACCAATTCATGTAAGTTGCATTTAGAAGGCGGGATATGTGGTGGAAAACACCTAGACTAGGCTTCCCAAGGTGGAAGTTCCTCTTTTGGGGACCCCAGGTTCCCCATCTCAACTGATTGATTCAGACTACTTCAAAATCCTTTCTAGCCAAGATTCTTTAGAAACAAGATGCCATTAAGGAATTCAATATCGAGCACATAATGATATTGAGTACATATACTAGCATTGTGCAGGAATAGCGAGGAGGAATAAAAAAGTATATGATTAAGTATCTGCTCTCAAGGATTTGGTGATTTAGTTTCAAAGTTAAAATTCAAGTATTTAAATTTATTACAAAAGTAATTTGTGCATTATACATATAGTTTACTTTATAATAAACAAATATAAACTAATGCAATTTAAACATGACCATATCAATTTAAAGAAATACAGATTTCAATCAGGATTTGCTTCTTCTATTAGAGAGATCAATCTTGAGAATAAGTAACAAAAAATAAAGTATAATCCAATGAGGCAGGGGAATACAAAGGCAGATGGAGGAAACCTTGGGTAGGTTTTCATAGAATTAGGCATGACCCTAGAGCTGGGCCTTAACAATCTCGCAATAAATAAATTAAAAATGTAAATGTGTGTACATATGTGTGTACACACATTTACATTTTTTATATATGCACATACTATTTTGATAGTTCAATTGATGTTTCTTTCATTTCAGATTGAACCCATTGGAATTAATATTCAAAGTGTGTATACATTTTTTTTGATACCACACACACACACACACACACACACACACACACACACAATCACACAGGAACGGAGCAACACAGTCGCAAATGAAGCCCCTAAACCTGTTCCCCCTCACCCAGAACTGCCTGGAGTGAGGCTGGGCTCAGAGTCTGATCAGGAGGCCTCCTGGATCCTCAGAGGCCGGTGCCCTTAGCTCCCTTGCTTGAGGATGTGTAAACCTGTTCCAGCAGTGGCATAAGCCTTGATCCCTGGGTGTCCTGCTGTCCAGAGAAATCTTCAGCTTGTCCAGGTAGGAGTCCTGGGACCTCACCAGATCAGGGGCACTCTGGTAGAACTCCACTAGCAGCAGCATCTCATGAAGGATGTCATTAGTCAGGAAGCTGTCCTGGACATAGGCTATCTCCACCTCTGTGGGGATGCTGTAAGTCACTGGGCCTTTGCTGGCAGGGACACCAGCTGGTCACTACCAGCCACCCCAAGCTCCCATCTCATAACGCTCCATCCCACACATCAGGCCCTGCTGTGCATATTTAAAATTTTAAATAATGTAGGCTATTAAATCAACACTATCCCTAATTTTCCAGTGGCTATTACATTTTAAACAATACGCTTTAAAAAATCTATATATTCCTTGACCCATCAATTTGGAACATTCTCTCTTGATTCTCAACTATTTGAGATGAGAAATTTAGCACCTCACTTTCTTCACCTATTCTTATCCTTTGCTCTTCAGACTCTACGTCATTATCATTACTTTCAAAAGATTAAGGTTTACAAGATTTACACTTGATTTGTAACTGCAAGTTTCCATTGTTGTGAGTTTAAAAATTGTAACACAGTATTTCATGAAAGGATCAAGTAATATAACTAGATCCAGGAAAAGTATGTCATTTTATACTATTCAATCTTCAACACCAAGGGAAAAACTTGCAAATATCAGGGTCAAATTTTCTTAGATTCTATTAATTACTCAAAATTCAAAATCACATTTGAATTTATGTTGAACTGTGATTTTCATGCATTTTGTTTTCCTAATTAAAAAAAAAGCCATTTGAAATATCTACACTAATAAAAAAGAAACATGCAAATTGACCATCCCTCCACTACGCCCACCAGCCAATCAGGAGTGAGTATGCAAATTAACCCAACAAATATGGTGGTTAATTTGCATACACAGGCGTGGAGCTAAGACTGAAGACAGTGTAGAAGGAAGCCAAGCACTGCAGAAGGGAGCAAAGCAGCGGAGAAGGGAGCAAGGCAGCGAAGAAGGGAGCGAGCGAGGCAACGGAGAAGGGAGCTCCCTTCTCTGCTTCGCTCCGGTCGCAGGAAGCCCTATTCTTGCAGGAATAGGCCCAAGGAAGCCCTATTCTTGCAAGAATCTTCCTGCAATGGGCCTCTAGTTTCTATATATCTAAGAACTCTTAAAAACAGAATCATATTATCTCACATTAAATAGTAATTCCTTAATATTAAATATTCAGAGGGTTCAAATTTCCCCAACTGTCTCAATACTTTGTTTTTCCAACCATATGTTGTAACTGGTTGATCTTAATTTCTTTTAGTCTATAGGTTTCTCCCATTTTCCACCCCTTGCTTCTTTTTTTGTCCTTCCAATATATTTGATAAAGACACTGGCTGTTTCTCCTGTAGAATTTCCCCCAGTCTGGAGTTTGTTGATTGTGCCCCCCATTAATATTCTTCTATCCCCTGTATTTCCTGTATATTAGTAATTAACCTAGGTGCTTGACCAGATTGGTGGGGTGTTATTAAGCATATTTTATGTGATGATATCCTTCCATCAGGATGCACACATGGTGTCCACTTGCTTCACTTTTCATGATTTTAGCAGCCACTGATGAGCACTGCCTAGGTAATAATTTCCTAATATTCCTAAAGTTCTTTTTCCTTTTGTTTACTTGAAATTTTAAATTGAGATAGTTACAGAGTCACATGCAGTGCAGGGTAATACAGAGAGATCCTATCCTGTTTATACTTCTCTGTTTCTCTTAATGGTATAACATCTTGCATACTATACCATCACAACCAGGATACTGACATTAATGCAATCCACTGAGCTTTACCTCTACTCATTTTTGTATGTGCATGTTTAGTTCTATACAGTTTTATCACATGCAAGTTCTTGTATGTCACCACAGTCAAGATAGTGAACAGTTCTATCACAAGATCTCTATTGCCTTATTACATACTTCTCTCCGCTCTAAAACCCTCTTCCTCATACTCTATTAAAATGTAAGACTTGCTGATTTGATTCCCTAATGTTATTTTTTCTGATTTTCTATTTATCTTTTCTTATGCTTTCTGGGTGAGTTCAACTTCACCTTCCAACCCTTCCAATGAATTGCTTTGGCTGTAATTTTTAATTTCCAGGGGCTGTTCCTTGTACCAAATTTCCCTTTTTAAAGCATCCTGTTCTCATTTAATGGATATAACACCTAGCTTCTTTCAAAATAGCAATTAAGGTATTTTTCTGATCACTGCATTATATTCCCCCACTCTAGGAGTGATCTCTTAGATATTACAGATTTTCCTTAAATATCTGGAGATACTGGCTCCACACTCATATTTAATAGGCACCAAAGAGTTCAATGAAAATACCATTATACACACACATGACTTGAAAGTGGGTTTGTGATAAAGTGATAATCAGGCATCTTATCTAGACACAACCAAAAGTGAGTGCCTGGAGATCATTTCTCTGGAGGTAATTAGTTTTTCCGAAGAGAAAAGCTATACCTGATGGCCAGCATTCTGAAAACACAATTAGAGAGACCACATTCAGAATGCACATTTTAATTTAATCTATATTTTCTTTTGTTAGTCCTCACTTAAGGCTATTTTTTTTCCATTGATTTTTTAGAGACTGGAAGGGAGGAGGAGAAACAGAAAAACATGGATTGGTTGCCTCCCACATGTACCGTGAGGGGGGTGGGGGAGACACGAATTGGAGTCTGCAACTGAGGTACAAGGTAAGTGCCCTTGATTGGAATCAAACCCATGATCCTTCAGTCTGCTGGCCAATGTTTTAACCACTAAGCTAACTGGTTAGGGCTTAATCCATACTTTCAACCCTGTATCTAATCCAAGCCTTCTATTATGCCTGGCATCCTATAAGTCCTATGATCTCCAGTTAGTTTTTTAATAGCATTAACCTTTGACTTGCTGCTTGAAAAGGAGGGGTTGGGGGGAGCAGCCCGGCCTGCATGGCTCAGTGGTTGAGCATCAACCTATGAACCAGGAGGCCATGGTTCAATTCCCAACCAGGGCACATGCCCAGGTTGCGGGATCAATCCCCAGTGTGGGGCATGCAGGAGGCAGCTGATCAATGATTCTTCTCTTATCATTTGATGTTTCTATCTCTCCCTCTCTGAAATCAATCCTATCTAATAAAAGAGTAATATGCAAATTGACTGTCACTCCAACACACAGGATGGCTGCCCCCATGTGGACACAAGATGGCTGCCACAAGAAGGCCAGCAGGGGAGGTCAGTTGGGAAGGACCAGGCCTGCAAGGGAGGGCAGTTGAGGGCAATCAAGCCTGCAGGGAAGGGCAGTTGGGGGGTGGGGGGGACCCATGCCTGCAGGGGAGAGTGGTTGGGGAGGACCAGGCCTGCAGGAGAGGGCAGTTGGGGGCAATCGGGCTAGCAGGGGAGTGGTTAGGGGGTGATCAGGAAGGCAGGCAGATGAGCAGTTAGGAGCCAGCAGTCCTAGATTGTGAGAGGGATGTCCGACTGCCCTTGACGGGTCCCAGATTGGAGAGGGCGCAGGCTGGGCTGAGGGACAGGCCCCCCCCCCATGCACAAATTTCGTGCACCGGGCCTCTAGTACAAATAAATTAAAAAAAAAGGGGGGGGGGGACAGAATGTGATCACCTGACTTAAGTGTAGAGAAAGACAGTTCAATGAGTCTGTATACAGACTTGCAAGCAATCCTTTCTTTTTTATGTCCCAAACACCATCTCTGAATACAAGCACCTGGGTCCCCGGTCCTCCAGATAATGAGCATCTTTTTTGAATACTGCAAGGTGTACAGGCTTCTTCCTCACTGTATTGTCTTTTGCAGGCACTCAGATTAGAGTGTCCTTGATTCTGGCTCTGCTAAGTCAGTCTTTCTCTACCTGGATTTTGTTTTCTAAAAACTTATTGAATTCTCTTATCCTTTGATTTCTTCTCTTTTATCATTATGTAGTTATACTTTACTGTGGCAAACAAAAGGATAACTACTCAACAAACAGAACTCTGAAATCAAATATACTGTCAGGAAACAAATTTATAATGCAGATCACATTTTAATATAGATCTAAAAACACTTCCAAATATAACTACAAATTTAATCATGAAAAATACCTGCAGTAAACATGTGTGTTAATTGACCATTATTACATTATTTCTAAATCCTTGGCTTACTTCTTTGGGTTATAAAGGTATAAACCTACTAATTTTCCCATTTGTATATTTTTATAGTAAATGTTGTTTTCTACAGCTAATATTATAAATAAACCTAATGACAAAAAAAATCATGTTTTAAATAGGGAAAAATTTCCCTTAGAAAGTTGGTAAAGACTATACGGTGATACTTTTAAACTTCTGATTTACTATAAAGTAGTAATTAGTAAAATCCACAGCCTCCCCAAATTTAGCTTCTCTTCTATGACAAAAATCTTTGTAAAAGATGTACTCCAAGTACAATGAAATCTCCATTTTGTTTTTTATAACAAAGCAACAAATAGACACACTAAAACAATCCATCATGAAATCAGAGCAAATAAGTATTTAACAAATATTAGGTTTGCTATGGAAAACATTACTGTGGAAGACATCCAAGAATTAAAAATGCTTTTGTTGTAACAATAACAAATGCTCATACTAAAATAGCCCTCCCCTCTTTATAGTGAAAAATCAGTGCATATTCCTTTATATACTAAAAAATTTTAGTTTTTAAAAACTATTAACTGCCTTAAAATAATTGTTTCACTCACCTTGAAAACACAGATTGGTTACCATAAACCCATTATTTAACAAACTGTATTTCTAATGACCTAAAAGAAATTGGCTAACACCCATGGAAGGGTCAGGAAACTATATAATGCGGATCAGGAAAGAGGGAGAGGACAGATGTTTTCTGTGCAATGGAAGAGCAACACTTCTAAGATCTATTCTGCAATACTGAAACATTTTGGGCTCAACCAGTTTCTACTACTTTTAAAACACTGCAGTAAACTGAAAATATTAAAACATGAACCTTATTCTCAAAAATAATTTTCTGTTACATACATAAATAAAAAGTGCTTGTAACTAATAATATACACCACTAAAAAAGTCAAGTCTTAAGGTCATGAATATCCTGTCTCACTGCCAGCAATGAGTGGTCTATGCTATGGGTGCCATAATATTTACAAAAGAAAAAAAATATATATATTCAATTATGATTTCCTCTGGTTCTAATGTTATCATTACACCATTGACCATAAAATAATCTTTTGACAAAGTAATTAAACAGATTATATTACAGAAGTGTAATATACAAGGATATCCTCAGAGATTTCTGACAATTATGTATTTGTACTAGCTCATAATGAAGTTAAACATGAATAGAACACAATTCTGAAAAAAAAACCTAATTTATTTGTTTCACCAAATAAGATATAATATAATGAGAGATCTTAGTTTAGATAGTTAAAAGGTGACAGCTTTAGGTATCATCTTAACCAAGAAAAAATTCATAGTATTTCTTATTCACTTAAATAAGACAGGAAAGGAAACTCTAACTCCTGCTACCTGCCCAGTTACTTTGAAAATTCTTCTTAAGAAAGTAAAAATAAAATATCTTGGTTTTTGGTTATTCTTTAAAGTCAACATTTCCAGGTGCCCTGGAAACAATGAGTTCAATTTGGTGTCTTGTGTTCTGAGAAAGAACAATAAGTTTACACTGAGTGCTCAGCTTTCATATGCTGTGACCAATTATTTGTGAGTTATAATCTGCAGGTTCCATTTTTAAAATATGTGGGATAACACTGTCAATTCGTACATTGCCAATGAGACCTTTGAAAAACAATTCTTCAGTGATGGTAGCATTCATCAACCTCAAAGCTGGCAATCTGAGTAGTAGTCTGGACAACCTAAAAACAAAAAAGAAAGAGAAGGGGGACAAGGTTGTAAATCAAAGAGAGAGTAAGTAGAAAAATATGAGTAATTTCTGCATGTTATTATTTGTAGCCTAATTGAATAAAAGATCTAATTTTCAAAAGTTAAAATAAAAACCTCAGAATTCAAGCTTTAGAGTGTATGACAATCAACTGGATATAAGTGAAGTCTTACAGACTTCATAGTCAAGCCTTGCTCTTAACTGCTATGCTATTAAATCACAGTTCAAGCTATATGGCGTAGGAGCTTATTTTAGGTTGTAAGAACAGCAATATCTAAAAATGGCGTAGGAGCTTCTTTTAGGTTGTAAGAACAGCAATATTTTGTGTTATCAGGGCACACAGACTCAATTCTAATAGTTTTCTTGGTTTTGCTTTATGAAATACTACTAGGAATGGTAAAACAGGCAATGGTTGTTATTACTGGGAAAAGCACAAGACAATGGAATCAAGATCACTGGACTCACATTTTGATTCAGTTGCCCTCCTAGCTATGTACTCCCTGCCTCTCTTCAGTTTTTTTGTGAAAATTAAAATGATATCTGCCAGTTTCTGTATAGTGAGGTTCTTAAATTTTGGCAGGATATCTTGTGTGAAAGTACATTATACATTGAAAACTGCTATCGAAAGATAATTTATTATTTTTAAGTAACTAGAAATGTAAGAAAATCAGAAATAATTCCAAAGATCAGTGAAAGCAGCTGGAATCTAATGAAATAGAAGTCAGCAAACAACTACACATCTAAAGGAGAAAAAATGTAAATACCGTACTTATTTTATAATGAGGCATAAAACAACTTTAGAAACATTTTTAAAAATCTGAAAACAACCATGACAAACCAACAACAAAAGAACCACCTTTCCAAAAAGCTTGTGGTAATGTTTATCCTTCCTCTAGTCTAAGGCCTTGCACTCCAGTGCTTGAGACCAAATGAAACCAGCAGCCCCAGAATTAAGTGATCTTCCTATAGCCATGTATCCTATTTCTCAAATTACTCAGTTCCTTTTGTTCCCACCAGCTGAGTTGCATCCACAGAACTGGTAGAAAGCAGGATAAGAAAACTGGTTAACTAAGGTTCATTTTCACGATGGAACTGGCTTATAAATTTATTATTTATTACGTATAAAACATTGTTATATGTGAAATGTTCTTTTACTACCTTGAAGTATATCAAATAAATAATAACGTTAGTAAACACATTTATATAGCCCTTGCTATGAAACAGGCACTGTTCTAAGCTCTTTACATTATTAACTGATTTAAGCATTACACTAATTGTAAAATGTGGATACTATTATTATCTCCATTTTACAGGTAAAGAAACTGAGGTTAAAAACTACTTGCCCAATGTCTTACAGCTAATAAGGTAAGATCAGAAGTCAAACCTAGGTACTCTGGCTCTGATGGCCATGTGTTTACTCTACAATACTATTCTTCCTTCAAAAATTTAACTGATCTTATATTTTTTTTAAAGAACACTGACAAGAAATACGTTAGTAGAAATATCATAAGCCAAATATTTGTTATTTATTTAAAATAAAGAGTTTGGGCACTATTGCCAGACTACCTGGATCCAGTCAGGCTCTGCCAATTATTGTGATCTTGAGCAAGTTACTTAACCTCTGTGTGCTAAAGTCATCTCTATATAAATGTAAGAACTGGGTGAAATATTACATGCAATAATGCATACTGCTTTTTATAGCATTAGCTATTTCATTCCAAAGGTTAACTAGAACACTTTATTTACTCTTGAAATATAAAATAATGAAATAGATTCACAAAATTGTTTAAAATTAATGTAGTTAAATAGCGTTTAACTTCTAGATACCTGTAGGTGTCATCTGGATATGTTCTGGTTATATAATCTTGAAATTCCACATAAGCCTTTTCCTGAAATTTCTCAATCTGTTCCATGTTTTCTAGGCCTGGATGGTCTGAAACATGAAAGAACATATTGTTACCCTGCTTCTGAATGTTCATTTAATAAGAGTGGAGGTGGAAGGGAATGAGAATAGTTCAGTCAAAAATGAAACCTCTTCATATGTGTGGCTCTTTCCATAAATATTACTAAGTACCAGGTACTGTACTTAAAGCCTGTAAAACTATTTTATCTCATATACAAATAATATCTAATAAAATATGAGATCAATGGGTTCTACTAAAATAGTATTTTCGTTTATCCCAAAAGTGGAGAAGGAATTTTGCTCACTAGTTTCAAATGCTTTTTCACACCCAAATAAGTGTCCAACATTCATAAAACTCACCAATTTAAAGTGTATAATTCAATTGTTTTTTAGATTATTCACAGAACTGTGCAACCATCACCACAATCTAATTTTAGAACATTTATGTCACTCCAAAAGACCTCTGTACCATTCACAGTCACACCCTATTCTTCCCTCTCCTTAGTCCTTGGTAATTACTAATTTCTAACCTACTTTATGTCTGTAAAATTTGCCATTCTAGACATCCCATTTAAATAGAATCATGTAATATGTGGTCTTTTGTGACTGGCTTCTTTCCCTTAGCATAGTTTTCAAGGTTCATCCATGTTGTAGCATGTGTAAGAACTTAATTTTATAGCTGAATGATATTCCATTGTATGCATATATTACATTTAGTTCACTTAGTCATATGCTGATGAACACTTGTTTCCACTTTAACTGGATCATCTTATATTCCCAATAGCAGGGTATGAGGGATCCAATTTCACCACAAGCTCAAACATTGTATTTTAGATAAGATGTCACTATCTGTGTACCTGGACTGAAGAGTACTATTGCTTTTAGGTAGGCATATTCATAGCCATCAACGCAGAGTTTAACCATGCTGTTGCAAAACTCTTGAAGTTTGAAGATGTGCTCCATCAATAATTTTCTTCTTTCTGTTGACATTTTATCTTTAATTAAAAACAAACAAAAGCTTCTAATTTTCTGCTAAAATGTATGACTATTTTTATCCAACATATCTCCTTCCCATTAATTTCCAGCATTAAATATAACCAATCTATAAATGCTTCAAATTCAATATCTCTACAAGTATAGATGAAACTAATTAATGATCTTTGGACACTCTTCATTCAAGAAAAAACAAAAAAAGCTGTTCGTATAAAAAACCCTAAACATGTTTCTCCTTTCAAGACACACCTCTGAAAAAATAAGACAATCATCTGAAAAACTGGCAAAAGAAAATTCAAAAGATTCAAATTTGGTAACAGGATTTTATCTAAGCTTACATTGATTTTAAAAAGTGAGCAAAATCATCTAGATTTTTTAAAGTTAACAACACTGCCCAGCTGGTGTGGCTCCGTGTTTGAGCGTTGACCTATGAACCAGGAAGTCATGGTTGGATCCCAGTGAGGGCACCTGCCTGCACCTGCCTGGGTTGTGGGCTCAATCCCCAGTAGGGGGCATGCAGGAGGCGACAGATCAAAGATTCCCTCTCCCTCTCCCTTCCACTCTGAAATTAATTTTTAAAAATAATACTAAATAAAAAGTTAACAACACTACTAAAATAAAAATATTTAGCAAAAAAAAACATTGTCAAAACCAAAAGAAACCGAGTAAACTTTACTGTGGAGGGATATGTTTAAAACACATCTGATTACTCAACTACAGCTTTAGTGAAGGTAGGCTGTATAATGCATTACAAACTTATGAGAAAACAATCAAGATCAGGAGTCCACAAATAAAATGGGGATGTGGTGCTGCTTTCTGGAGCTACTGTTGATGAAATTTTAAGGAGGAAACATATAATTTAAAAATCATATAAAACAGTAAGAAATGGAATATGGTAAAGCTGTGGTTCTCAACCTTCCTAATGCCGCGACCCTTTGATACAGGTCCTCATGTTGTGGTGACCCCCAACCATAAAATTATTTTCGTTGCTACTTCATAACTGTAATTTTGCTACCGTTATGAATCGTAATGTAAATATCTGTGTTTTCCGATGGTCTTAGGCGACCCTGCTAGCAGTTCCCACAGGTTAAGAACCGCTGTTGTAGAGCCTAAGACCATCGGAAAACACAGATATTTGCATTACGATTCATAACAGTAGCAAAATTACAGTTATGAAGTAGCAACAAAAATAATTTTATGGTTGGGGGTCACCACAACATGAGGACCTCTATCAAAGGGTCGCGGCATTAGGAAGGTTGAGAACCACTGTGGTAAAGGAATAAAACATAATTCCCAATTTGTATATTCCTAAATGCAAGTGGCAGCTTCTATTTGAAAAGGGGGCACATTTTTGTTTAGTCACATGCCATTCTGAAGTAAAATATTTATAAATCAGTGACTGCCTATCTCTTTAAATGAATGAGAGTTGTCATTATCTTGGCATCAAGAAAAGGAGTAAGGATTGTTTTGTGACTCTTCAGTACTTTTTAAATAAGAGAATATACCCTGAATTCACACACACACACATACACAAAAAAAAAATCTTGGAATTCAAAGGGTTACAATGAAGAAAGGTAATTTAAAAATTGGTTGGAATAATATATTTTGAAGTATTTACTCAACTTTATATAACCTAATCCTGGATTCCTTGGTACCTACACCAAAGTACAAAAATTCACAAGGCCTGGTCAGAAATAGCCAGCCAGATTTAAATATACTTGTTTCAATTCTGTTGTGCTTTAAAACATTTTAAAATTCAAAATTTTTTTTCAAGTGTCCAAGGCACGAACCAGGCATGGGCACAGACCAAACGCCAAGCTAGGATAAACAAGGAGTTACTCTGTCCCTGGCTGACATGAAACAAACAACCACCAAATCAGGTGCAATACAAATTTAAATATTCAAAAATATTTTTTTGGTGGTCAATTAAATGAAATCATCAAAACGTAAAAATTATCTAAAGTAAAAAGGATGTTGGTATGTAAAACATTATCATCAGATATGTAACTTTAATAGTAAAACACTTTATAAAACTGACATCCTCTCTTTTATCCTGGAAAAAGGAAATAAGGTGCTTTTTACCTTGTTGAAGGCTACTGTGAAGGCAATTGACAAATGTTGCTAATATAGTTGCCACATTCATTACTTGCCAGCACTGGGCAAGACCAAGAGTAAAAAGTTCATTCCAATAAGCTTTCACCAATGATATGCTGTTTTCCTGCCTATTAAAAATACACACAAATCAGGTATTATTAAAATATATTTTATAAACTTTACAATTGACTCATATATTTTATAGTAAAATACTAGTGAAGTATAATTACTCTAGAAAGACGAACTTGATCAATTCTGTATACTTCACTGCACTTGATGAGGAAGGCTTAGAACTTTAATTAGCTAGCTCATTAATCAGTCAGCCAGTTTATAAGAACAGTTTCACAATGCAGAAGTTGGGGCTTTAATACCACATTTCATGGAAACAGCATAAAGATTGTTTTAAAAAATATTAAAATTAAAAGTATTAATTTAAAAAACCTTTCCCAAGTTTTATTTTGCCTTTAATGCAGGTAAATACTCTCTTTAAAAAAAAAAAGAAAGAAAAGGCAATTTAAATTATTTAATGGTAGATAACAACCAATTTCCTAGGAGAAATGGTTTCTTCTTTAAGTATGTTTCAGATAAGATATTATCTCTATAAATGAGACACCAAGGATTTTACTAGGGGTAAGAAAGGTCAAAAGTTTTTTCCTGAATTTCTAAATAAGAAATCTCAGCATGAGAGAATAGAAAAAGTAATGAGTCAAGAGATCAGGGTTTTAAAACCTAGATCATCAACTTATTATCCATTTGAAATCAGGCAAATAAGCTCCCAAGTCTCAGGCTGTTTAGCTATATAAAATGCAGAGACTCTAATGCCTATATCTAACTCAATTATTATGAGGCACAAATGTAAGAATTATGTGAACAGGCCATGACATAAAGTACAAAAAGCCACTGTAGGAAGCACTGTAAAAATAGCAACAAACAACATGGATTAGGTCTGCCTTCATGAAACAGAAGGGCAACATAATAAATACGCCATTTTAAATATTTTATATAAATATATATACACATACTCATATGGTTATACAAACATTAAATTAGTTTTAGGCAATAAAAATTCTACATTCCTATAAAGTAGGATGCTGCAATAGAAAATGGGGATGGGGGGGGAGGGGCATGTTCAGGTAAGTTAGTTGCGGAAGGCCTTACTAAGGGCCTGACATTTGAGTAGAGAAAAACAGAAAAGAACTTAAAAAAAAAAAAATTTTCCAGGAGAATAGTTATCCAGGAAAAAAAGAACAAGGGCCAAACTTGTTAAGGTGAGAACCAGTATGTAGTAGGTACTCAATAAAAACTGTTGAGTGGATTAATAAATGCTATCCTCCCTTAGTTTTTAAAATTTCTAAACATTTTATTTCAAACTATGGTCTTTTTATGAGTCAGCAGTTATATTAACTTTTTCCTTTAAATTTATTGGGGTAACATTGGTTAATAAAATTATATAGGTTTTAAGTGTACAATTCTATAATACATCGGTCTATTGCGTTGTGCAATCACCACCCAAAGTCAAGTCTCCTTTGTCACTATATTTGACCCTCTTTACCCTTTATTACCTCTCCACTCTCCTTCCCCAATGGTAACTACCATACTGTTGTCTGTGTCTGAGTTTCAGTTTTATATCCCACACGAGTGAAATCATATGGTTCTTGAGTTTTTCTGTCTGACTTATTTTGCTTAGCATGCTATTTTCAAGATCCATCCATGTTGTCGCAAATGGCAGTATTTCATTTTTTCTTATGGCTGAGTGGTATTCCACTGTATATATGTACCACATCTTCTTTATCCAGTCATCTATTGAAGGATACTTTGGTTGTTTACATGTCTTGGCCACGGTTAATAATGCTTCAGATGTTTTAATTCATGGATCTCTTAGATGAGCTTATGTGATGTGCTGGGAGTCCTTTGTTGAATCATAGCAATGTAACTTGTAACTTCAAGGGAAGAAAACAGGGGAACCTCCCATGCCTCAATTTCTCTGACGTAACTACTCCTCCCTTCTTAAATATCCTATCACTGGCTAATCCTTCTTATCCCTTAATCTATAGCTCAGAGCTCACTTAAAAAAAAATTCTCTTACCACATTCCTCTCCCAAGATAGTTCATCATTCCTCCTTCAGTGTCACATATTCATTTATATTTTATACTTATTTCATGGTATTCTAATTTATTGGTTTTGGAGTCTGTCTCCTATACTAGATTAAGACCTTACTGAAGGCTTATTCATGTCTGTATCTTTGTCAACAGCACAGTAGATGGCATATAGAAGAAATTCAGCAAATGATTTCTGATTTCAGGGGGTATAGAACAGGGAGAAGTAAGAATTTAGAAAAAACAGAGTTAGAAAAGCTGTGGGCATGGACTCTTTTCCTATCAAATAATCTTTAAATCCAAACCTATATACTTAAATCATTTGTTAAGTTAAAACACATAGCCTTCTTTATGACATTTCATTTTATTTAAGAATCGAATACACTCAAACAAAAGCTTATATTGCCAACTTAAGAGTTATAGAAAGTAATTTTTCTCACTGGGAATTTTTCAGCTGAAATTTTTACTCCAGGCTGATCACTCTTTTCCATTCAGTACCTGAGAAGAATTACTTACCATAAAAAATTGGCCATTTAAAATTTATTTAAAAGTAAAGTTTAAATGAAAAGAAAATCAATAGTTTTAATCTCCATATGAAAATGAAAAATTTTAATCTCAAACTACAAGATAATAAGATACTATTTTCATTTATCAGAAAAGATGGATAAAATCCAGAATTAATGAGGATGTGAGAAAATAAGCAGTCATTCTTGTACATTGCTGATGTGGGTGTAAACTGTCTCAACATCATTTTGGAGGACAAGTTGGTAGTGCCTAGCAAAAAACGGAAAGGTACACCTCTTAGACTCAGCAGTTCCACCCATTGTAACGTACTTTATAGAAATACTAACACAAGTACTCAGTCGGCATTCATCTGTTTAATTCAAACTAAAAATTATTTAGTGACTAGAAGCCTGATGCACGAAGATTCGTGCAAGAATGGGTCTTCCTTCCCCTGACTGCCGGCACTGCCTTCGCTCTGGCCAGAGCCGCCTTTCCGCTCCGGCCCAGAGCCTCCTTTCTGCTCTGGCCCAGAGCCGCCTTTCCGCCTTCCCACGCTGCCCAGAGGCCCAGAGCGGCTGGGGTGGTGCGGAACACCCCCTGGGCACCTGCATATGCAAATTAACCCACCACCTTTGTTGGGTTAATTTGCATACTCACTCCTGATTGGCTGGTGGGTATCACGAAGGTACAGTCAATTAGCATGTTACTCTTTTATTATGTAAACTAGAGGCCCGGTGCACGAAATTCATGCACGGGCAGGTGTCCCTCAGCCCAGCCTGAACCCTCTCCAATCTGGGACATCCCTCTCACAATCCAGGACTGCTGGCTCCCAACCGCTTGCCTGCCTGCCTGCCTGATTGCCCCTAACTGCTTTTGCCTGCCAGCCTGATCACCCCCTAACCACTCCCCTGCCAGCCTGATGGATGCCTAACTGCTTCCCAGCCAGCCTGATTGCCCCTAACTGCCCTCCCCTGCCGGCCTGGTCGCCCCTAACTGCCCTCCCCTGCTGGCCTGGTCACCTCTAACTGTCCTCCCCTGCAGGCCTGGTTGCCCCAACTGCCCTCCCCTGCAGGCCTGGTCGCCCCAACTGCCCTCCCCTACCGGCCTGGTTGCCCCCAACTGCCCTCCTCTGCTGGCCTGGTCCCCCTCAAGTGCCCTCCTCTGTCGGCCTGGTTGCCCCCAACTGCCCTCCTCTGCTGGCCTGGTCCCCCGCAAGTGCCCTCCCCTGTCGGCCTGGTCACCCCCTAAATGCCCTCCCCTGCTGGCCTGATCGCCCACAACTGCCCTCCCTTGCAGGCCTGGTCCCTCCCAACTGGCCTCCCCTGCTGGCCATCTTGTGGCAGCCATCTTGTGTCCACATGGGGGCAGCCATCTTTGACCACATGGGGGTGGCCATCTTGTGTGTTGGAGTGAGTGTCAATTTGCATATTACCTCTTTATTATATAGGATAATAAATAGAACTTACACAACAGCTACACTAATAGTAGGTAAGTCTAACTGCAAAGAATCAGTTAGATTGGCTGTTACACTGAACCAGATTTTTAATACAGATCACAGGGAAATGTGGATGCCACATAAAATTATACTGTTATAATCAGAAACCTCAGGTTTTATAATTTTGCTTTCTTCAACATTTGTACTATTTCTATAGGATAATCACACTTAATTTAACAGAAGTACTTAAGATAGGTTCTGTTACAAATAACTCAAGGAGTTCAAGTCACTACCCCCAAAATCCTTCCTTTTGTTGTTTTATTATAATAATTAATATCCAATTATAAAAAACAGCATCAGATTACTTTTCAAGGTACAAGTATGCCGATTACAAGCTTAGGGAACTACAGTTAATGCTTTAAAATAAACTGCTAATGTATAAATTTACATTATATTTTAATTTCTCTTAAAAAAACAGAATGGAGCCGAAACCGGTTTGGCTCAGTGGATAGAGCGTCAGCCTGCGGACTCAAGGGTCCCAGGTTCGATTCCGGTCAAGGGCATGTACCTTGGTTGCGGGCACATCCCCAGTAGGGGGTGTGCAGGAGGCAGCTGATCGGTGTTTCTCTCACATCGATGTTTCTAACTCTCTATCCCTCTCCCTTCCTCTCTGTAAAAAAAAAATCAATAAAATAAAATAAAAAAAAAAAAAAAAAAAAAAAAAAAACAGAATGGAGAAATTCTTAAAGTTAAATGTTATTTTGAGAGAAAGAGCTAACAATCACTTTAAAGGTTAATCATTATAAATCAGGCTCTTAGTTTATTGTAATTATATTATTTAAATACATTATTTAACACATGATATTAACGCATGGTATATCCAACGTTGATTAATAAACCAAATTACAGTGGGGTTCTATGTATGCCTCTTAAAGTTATAATTCAGATATGTTTCTTAGTTATAGTATAAATATTCCCTAAGGATAAAAGATGGGCAGTTATTATTCTTATTTGGCAAATGGAAAAACAGATTTACAGAATATGAAAGTGAATGGTTTACAAAATCGTACTGATGAGTAGGGTCCTGTAACTAGAATAATACTTTTCTAAATATGGGATTAACATATTCCATGGTCTTTTTGCTTCTTCATACCAGCTACTTTAAAGCAATCTAAATAAATCTGGCAAACTTCAGGCAAAGCTTGGGTTTCTTATAGTAAATCATTTCTATTAACATCTGATTACTTCAGAACAGACTACAGATGTGCTATTCAATAGAAAGAACAAAATTCTAAATTATCATAGTGGTACTATGGGGTTTACATTTTCTTCCTTTTTTCCCCCTCAATCACACAATTGGAAAACAATTATTTCTATTTTTAAACATATTCACTGCTTACAAATTTCAGCTCCTTATTAAAATGTTTGAGATGAACACTGGTCATGTAAGGAAAACCACCACCCTGGGACAACTCTATAGGCTCCCTATCTTTAAGTCATTCAGAGACAGGCTATTACAAATGCTGGCCATGATTTATCAGTTCCACCGCCTTTATCCCCTTTGAATTAACTTAGTCAAATCATGAAATATGAATACTCTTCCACATAAATATAATACAAAAAATACTAGTTGCCATGACTTGTGACATCAATGACAAAACTTGAAGTTACGTTGTACCATTTTTTTTCCTTTAATGCAGATCCTTCCAAAATAAAAGTTCTTGTTTAATGTCCATTTGTGCTACAAAACCTTATTTATATTTAAGATTTTAAAACACTTACCCCAAAGCCTGGAAGGAAGGAATAGAAAGTGCCCAGTGCATCGATAAGAACAGCAGTCTGGAGGCAGACTCCCCGATGTAGTGCACATTCAGGTACTCAGGCATAGGAGAAGGCATGGTGAGCTAGTGTGAACAGGGATTGAGGTAAATTATCTTATGACCAACAATCCTACAGTGTACTTTCTTTGAAAAAGTTAAATGCAAACCATAACACATTACATATGAGTCTAATAGATTCACCAAAAGGTAAATCTTGAAATAATCTAAGACACTGGACTTTACAGCTAAAAATAGGATTTAGAATAAATGAGTAGGTCATAGTTTCTAACAAAGCAATATTCAGACAAGCAGAATCCTACTTAATAAATATCCAACCATGATATTATCTGGTTGTATTTTTATAAAATATACTTTTATTGAATTCAGAGAGGACAGGAGAGGGAGAGAGACAAACATCAATGATGAGAGAGAATCATTGATTGGCTGCCTCCCATACATTCCCTTCTGGGGATGGAGCCCTGGCATGTGCCCTGATTGGGACTTGAACTGTGACTTTCTGGTTCATAGGCTGACAATCAACCACTGAGGCACGCCAGCTAAGCTATCTGGTTGTTTTTAAAAGTTACTTTCTGTCTTGATCTAACAATTTCTTCCTTTCCTCCCTTTCTTTATTAACAACTAGTGGCCCGGTGCAAGAAATTTGTGCACGGGGGAGGGGGGGTCCCTCAGCCCAGCCTGTACCCTCTCCAATAGGACATCCCTCTCGCAATCTGGGACTGCTGGCTACTAATTGCTCACCTACCTGCCTGCCTGATCGCCCCTAACTGCCTCTGCCTGCCTGCCTGATCACCCCTAACTGTCCTACATTGCCAGCCTGATCTCGCCCCCAACTGCTCTCCCCTGCTGGCCTGATCTTGCCCCCAAATGCCTCTGCCTGCCTGATCACTCCTAACTGCCCTCCCCTGACGGCCTGATCTCGCCCCCAACAGCCCTCCCCTGCTGGCCTGATCTCACCCCCAACTGCCCTTTCCTGCCGGCCTGATCTCATCCCCAACTGCCCTCCCCTGTAGGCCTGATCTCGCCCCCAATGGCCCTCCCCTGCCAGCCTGATCTCACCACCAACTGTCCTCCACTGCCGACCTGATCACCCCTAACGGCCTCTGCCTTGGCCCCCACCACCATGGCTTTGTCCGGAAGGAAGTCGGACGTCCGGAAGATGGCCTGTCGACCCAGTCTAATTAGTATATTACCCTTTTAGTAGTATAGATAGATTATATAGGACAGGATTGCTTAAATGGGGAGAAAAGCCTTTTTCAGCAGGAGGAGATGCTCTTGGCAGACAAAAATACATAATCCCTATGTCTGGACTGAGAGCCAGCCATATGCACTATACTGCCAAACTGGTCATTACAAAATTGAACCGCTTTCTTACACCTTACACCAAACAGCTGTTGCCCTTAAAACCCCTCCTCAGCCCCCACCTTAGGTTCTGCCTTCACAGTTCACCCAGATTAGGTTCTGAATGGTTGGTTTCTATGCCAGTCAGAGTCAAAAGCTCTGCCTCCCAGGCAGCCATTGGTTCCTCACAGTTCACCCAGATTTTGTTCTGATTGGTCGGTTTCTATGCCAGTCAGCGTCAAAAGCTCCGCTTCCTAGGCAGCCACTGGCTCCTTGCAGTTCACCCAGATTTGGTTCTGGTCAGTTTCTATGCCAGTCAGCGTCAAAAGCTCTGCCTCCTAGGCAGCCATTGGCTCCTCACACTTCACCCAGATTTGGTTCTGACTGGTCGGTTTCTATGCCAGTCAGCGTCAAAAGCTCCACCTCCTAGGCAACCATTGGCTCCTCACACTTCACCCCGATTTGGTTCTGATTGGTCGGTTTCTATGCCAGTCAGCGTCTCTGGCCTATCAACAGGCCTGATTAGAGAGGCAGAGCTGATCAGCAGCTCCAGTGGAGACCCGAGAGAAAGAGAGGTGTGGCTGCTGGCCAGGCCCCAAGAGAGAGAGGCAAGGGCTGATCAACAGCTGCCATGGAGGCTACGGTTCAGACCCTGCTTCTCTGTCCAGGCCTCCCTCCAGGCCTGATCCGCAGCCCCCTCAGCGGTCAGTGCTGAGATGCCACGGCAACCCAGCACTGACTTCCGATCGGTGGGGCCTTTGGTCGTTTTGGATGTTACGGACCTTGGATTTTTATATATTAGGATTAGGATAGTATACAACAAATTCACTTTAAGGAGCAATCCTGTATATGTTAAATGTTCCTTTTATTTAGGCTATGGAGATAAATTCAAATGCTTATAGGCTCAGGAGAGTATTGATTGAAGCAGGCCATCTGCGAAGTGCATATTCCCAGAGAAAGGGCACAGCTGTGACCTGAGTTCAACACATTAAAAACATATGGGAAAAACAGATGCCTGCTATCAATTTTTCAAAGAGCAGGTTCTGTGTAAAAAAAAAAAAAAAAAAAAAATCCCCATTTAATCAACAGGTAAAACCAAGTATGTCTGTGGCCATAATATTCACAGGCTTCCAGTTTGTACTGCTGACCTTAGGTAGTTATTTTAATGTTTTTCACTGACTTTTATTTTATTTTTTGAAAGAGAGAGGGAGAGGGATAGAGATAGAAACATCGATTGGCTGCCTCTTGTATGCCCCCTACTGGGGATCGAGCCAATAACCCAGGCATGTGCCCTGACCAGGAATTGAACAAGTGACCTTTTGGATCAGGGGTTGATGCTCAACCGCTGAGCAACACTGGCCAGGCCTTAGGTAGTTATTTTAAGTGTGTGACCAATGCCTGGACAGTGTGGTTCAGTGGTTGAGTACCAACCTATGAACTAGGTTGATGGATCCAAATTTCCTTCACTAAAGAAAAGAATAATACAGACTATAGAGTACCTTCTAGGCATTAAAATTAGTAAGATAAACTGAGATGTAATGGCACATAAAAAAATCTCATAGATATATCTAAGTGGAAAAAATTGCAAAACAATATGTGGATGACCCAACTTATACATATAAATAAAGGAGAGAAGGAAATACACAAAACAGTTAATAGCAGTGGCTAACCCTGGGGTGGGATAAGCTAGATATGCCCATATATATTTTTCTGGGGAATGGATATATAGCTTTCAACAGATTCTCAAAGGTGTCTATGATGCCAAGCAGATAAAAAGATTTGTTGTTGCTGTTAATCGCCTGAGGATATTTTCCCATTGATTTTTAGAGAGAGTGGCATGGCTCAGTGGTTAAGTGTTGACCTATGAACCAGCAGTTCACAGTTCCATTCCTGGTCAGGGCACATGCCCAGGTTGCAGGCTTGATTCCCCAGTGGGGGGCATGCAGGAGGCAGCCAATCAATGATTCTCTCTCATTATTGATGTTTCTATCTCTTTCTTCCTCTCTGAAATCAATAAAAATGTATTAAAAAAATAAAAGAGAGTGGCAGGGAGGCGGAGAGATAGAGAAAAAGAAATACTGACGTGAGAGAGACACATCAATTGATTGCCTCCCACAAGCACCCTGACCAGGGCCGGGATGAAGCCTGCAACCAAGATATCTGCCCTTGACTGGAATCAAACCCAGGACCCTTCAGTTCACAGGCCGATGCTCTAACCACTGAGCAAACCAGCTAGGGCTGAGATGATTTTTTTTAGAGTGTTGAGACATGACTAAACAAGGATACCTACTTTACAAGTTATTATCTACAATTACCTTTCCAGCAGTTTCTATATATAATTTTCATAATGGGTTAAATAATATAGCTTTAAAAAAATTTGACTTGAGTTAGAAGATCTGGGTTCTACTCCTAACTTGTCATTAATTAATAGTGTGGCCCTGGATCACATATTAATTCAGCAACTATTTATTGAGAGTTCATTGTGAGCCACCTAGCTAAGTGCTGTATGTATGGTGTAATCTCAACAGAGAAATTAAATGGAAAGTGAATGAGCTGTAGAAAAGGCTAAAAAAAGAGAATGGCATGTCTGAGAAATGATAGGCAATTGGGAAGCTATTGAAGGTTTTTATGTAGCAGAGTAACATAACTGGATTGACTTTTAACAATTATTATTCAGTTATCAGTGCTCAAGATGGAGAAGAGAGACTGTAAGCAACGATGTGACTATAACACTTTAAGAAATTTTAAAAGGTCTGGAATATGGCATTGAAAATGAAGAGAAAGGGAGAAATTCTAATAGAATGTTTAGGATTCAGTCAGGGAATGAGGCTAGGAAAATGACGACTTCCAAATGGCAAATGTGGTGACTAGGATTGTGATTCTAATATTTGGATAATAAATTTTAAAAAACAGTTTGGGAAATCACCTACCTCTATCTCAAACACTTATTTCCAAATGGGAATAGTATCCACCTTGATTATTTGTATAAGCAAATTGAAATAATCAAGTGAGACAAAGCATGTGAAATCACACCAAAAACTCTGAAGTTTAACAGAAATGTTAAATATTGCTGCTGTCCTAGATTCTTCAGAATAAAAATTTAAGAAGCATTATTAGATTATTTCTCCTTACTGTCTGGGTTGCTTTGAACAAGAACTAAAAACCTCCAACTCTTTTTTTATTCAGAAAATGACAATAAAAATCTGAACCTTCTCAAAAGACTGTAGTGAGGCTCAAATGAAAGAATGGATGTGAAATCCTGCTGCAAACTACACTCACTGTATGTAAAAATGCAAGAAAGGAACAAAATGCTATTTGGAGCTCAGCAATCAAGAGAAAATTCATTTTTTTGATTAAAGATGGCATGTCCTGAAACTCATGACCATAAAACATTAAGGAAAGGAAAGAACTAACCCTGAAGGTACTAGGCTGGGAAGTCACTGAAAAGTGAGATTCTGATTTGACAGAGTCTGTAAATAAGATTCAAGGAAAGAAGGAGCTGTCTTTTTTCAGGAGAACAAGAAACTTTACAGTGCTGATTATGAAGATATCCAGAGTATAGTAGGATAAAGATGGAATGGAAAAAAGAAAAAGTTCTATTTGCCTAATTCATCTGTCCAAAACAAATATATGAAAGAAAAAAAAAAACTTTGAGGACCAATATCAACAATAAAAATGGTGAACTACTTCTACTTTCAATAGAAGCATTCTTGAGTACCTTTTCCTTGCAATGGGTCCTCTTCCTACTTCTTTTACCCTTCCTTCCCACTTAAATCCAAAGAGGGATAATAAAACTAATAAAATATCTTTTACTTAGAATAAGGAAGAGCAATGGGAAAAATCAGTTTTGCTTTGCTCCACCCCAGTCCATAGCGCCTACCATATTTTTAAGGATGACACTGATTATTCCCCTTGCCTCCTCTTGTAGCCTTCCTAAAAAGTTTTCTTGTACAATGCAAATAAAACTTTTCTAATTTTTTTTCATGTTATTTTTGTAAAATTTTACATAAAGATTGGTTTCACTGATGTTTTATTAACTATCAAATTAGAGCAATTATTATTTAAATCACTGTGTTTTCTCTGTGGCTATTTCTACCAAGTAGTTAACATTTGCATAAACAAACTTAATTATATGCAATTTTGGCCAGTATTAGATTTATTTTGAGATCATTATTTCTACCAGTGACACATATCTATTTGATAACTATATATTTTCATAAGAAACTCATGGAAATGTGTATTCTATAGTAAAGTTATGAGCAATTACACTCAGTTATTCTAGAACTACTATATATTGTTAAATATCCTACATACTTCCAAACACTCTGCATATAATTTGCTAACAGTATTCACAGCTAGCTGGCAGAGCAAAGATACAAAGTGGTTAAAATGGAGGGTCAAAACAGCTGGGTCTTAATTAGGGTCTCAATGGTAAGCATATCTATAGCTGAATGACAACCATCTGTATTACAAATCAAATATTATAAAGTTATTTTCTAATGTTTTATATGTATTACTCCTAGTATTCTAAATGTAAAGTTTCCATCATAAATTTATGTATATTAGGGGAGCAGAAAATAAGTTACAAATGTACCTTCTCCAAAATGTTTAAAGTGTTAAAAGTTAACACAAAGTTAAAATGTGTTAAATGATTTTTACCTTCTTAAAATAATTCTGAGAGCTAGCTAATTGGGGTAATACATAATAAGTGGAGTTCTCTGCAGTTACTCTGATAAGAGCAGAGTATCTGAGTCTTAGATACTGGTTTATACTAAAGTAATAGTAGTGAGGCATTGAACAAACCAGTGCATTTGACAGATCATGATTGCCAATATTTAATGTCAAAAAAGAAACAATGTATGTATAAATGTTCTAAAAGCTAACTTTTATAAACTTAAACCCATTAATGAATATTATAACTATGTCTTAGAAACAGGATTTATTAAGCCATTATTTTATGTAGGCAGATGTATATGTTTTAGCTGCTGTTTTGAATTCTATCAGGGATATTTCTGACTTTTAAAAGCACAACAAATATACTTTGATTTTTGAAAGAAAGATTAAAATCAAAATGGATAATACAACATAAAAATTATAAAAAATATATATATATATATGGAAATACCCTGAAAGCTACATGTGAATCGCTGAGAAGTGGCCCCTCTTTTTCGATGTAATTTATGCTTGAGTCTCCAGCAATTAGGTGTACGTTTCCTTCCATGCCCTCTACTGAGCTCTGACAGGCTGTGCTCTCTCCGGGATTCAATGCTTTTGCAAGAGTGTCAAATGCCCTATAAGGAGACATCAGAAGCTGTGAGCTTGGCCATCTCCACAATAAAATTAAAATTCTATATAAAATTCTGGAATTAAGATTTAGGCTTAAAAACTGTTTAGGAAATAAAACTTTGGTGTATCACTGAACATTCTATTTCAGTGATATCTATGACTCTCCAAAGCAACAAATTAGACTTCATATGTATAAAAAAATATATTAATGTATTATCAGAGAACTAGTCTTTAAAAAAATCTTATGTAATTAAGGAGGTATAATTTTTATACTTTGGTATAAAAATATGCTTTTACAAGTTATACATTTGTTACAAGATATCAGCTCATTCATTTTACATATAGCAGTTATTTAGAAAGAACAAGGGCTAGAACTTACGTTGACTTGACTGTGTTCTACACAACATAAAGTTAGGTTTTAATTTTATTTTATAATTCAGAGAATATTTTAAAACTTGTGGTTACACAGCTACATCTAAACGGTTAAGAATTTGAGATGAGAATAGCAAATAATTAACTAATGTTAATAAATAATTATTCAAAGTAGTTCTCCATATTTTCTAATGAGATGCCTTCTAGAATTACTTGAAACCTCTTGTTCAACAAAGTACTTAATGAGATTCTTAAATGAAGTTTCTTCAATATTTGAGGTGATGGAAAGAATGTGAAAAAAGCCTAAAGAAATCTGGTTTCTACATACTAAGTATTAATATTGAGAGAATGAAAAATAGAATTCTGATGAGTTTCCTGAAGTGTAACTTAAAAATTTGATTTAACTAAGTCTTTAAATCTATTTCATCACTGAAAATTGATGGGAAAAATGAACATGACTCCCTAATAGAGATAAATGGTTAACTCTAAATACACAGAAGATAAAATGTGACAACTAAACTAAATCTGAAGTTTCAGACCCAAATGATCATCTTTAGTGGAAAAAAAATTCCTGAATTTTATGACTACATTTCTAACATATAATAATATTCACTTATTGCTCATTATTTATAATGTAGCCTGCTGGAAAACATTTTACATTGAATGGAATTTTTTAGTTAAAACTGACTATGCCTTACATTTTCTAAACCTAAAGAAATATTGGTTTTTTGAAACTTCTATAAATAGTATTCAACATAAAAATATCTTAAGAAATACTAAAGGACACTTAAACAAAAGGACACTTAAGATCAAAACAGACCTTACCTTGAAACATCACCGTTGGTATGAATTTCTTGATTAAATTCACACAAAGAGGTATCACCATTACTTAATCCTTCAGTCACAGACATTTTATTACTATTTTGAAAAAGATCTTTAGTTTTTCCAAGATTTGCTAAAGATGTAACCACACTGGCCAATGTACTTAAATCTCCCTGACATGAATCAGCCTTAAAAAAAAAAAAGAAAAAGAAAAATTAAATCTGCAAGTAGGTATCTGTAAACTTTTAAATCTGAAATATCCAATTATAGATTATGAAATGCCAAAATAAAAGTACTCTAAGATGAAATTTAAAAAGTAAAATCAAAGAGCTGTGAGCACTTAGAAGCTTGTTGAGGAAAATACATGTTTAAAAACATCAGGTACATTTCCTATGTTTACAACAAAATGTTATACAAAAGTTACTTCAAATCAAAAAAGGCACTTAATGGCTCACCTATCCATCCATGTCACAGTCACTTAAAAGGCTATTAAATTACCTGGTCAGGTGGCTCAATTGGTTGGAGAGTCAACCTGTACACCAAAAGGTTTTGTGTTCAATTCCCAGTCACGGCACATACCTAGGTTGTGGGTTCGAAACCCGGTGCGGCAAGTATGGGAGGCAATCAATGTTTCACATCAATGCCTCTATCTCTCTCCTTTCCTCTCTCTCTAAAACCAATAAGAACTTATCCTCGGTGAGGATAAAAAAAAAAAAAAGGCTATTAGATTATCCTTTTTAAATTTTGATATTGTTATAATTATCAAAACATAAAATAGAAAGTAAAAAGAATGTAATAAAATTATTATTAGTGAAGAGAGGGAAAAAATGCAAAAGTATTATTGAACACTTCCTAGGATGCCAACTTTTACCAGGCACTGTGTATTAAATACTAGGAAATGTACAGTTCAAAAATCTTAAATATTTAAGATACTGGGCTATTTTTACACATTACATTATTTTCCCATTTGCCTTCAGCTTTTCTTTTTGTTACTGGTGCATATATTTGTATATATTTATGTATTAATTAGCTTATTAAAAACAACTTTCCTTAACTCTGATTATCCCGAAATATAATTTGTACAGCAAAGGCAGTTAAGTGCTTGATTCTTCTTTCTTTTATTTTCCAATTTGTAGAGCAATAAGTCAATGTCATAGCAACCTCTAATGGTGATAGTGAGTTTTGAGTATCATTTTTAATTCATATTATTTTTATATATTTGGTGTTTTTTAATCCATTAGTCATTCTTTTTTAAATGTTCAAATTATTCCACCCTAACCTGAGAGACCTTCAATTGCCTTCTCTGATGTATTGACAGGATCCCTTAATGGTATTTTTATTCTTCCTTTATGGTTTTTGTTTTCAGTGTTCTTAATCCTAAGAGAATACATGTTTCTGTGATTCATTTGTTATGGTAATTCTTTAGTTTATGTGAAATCAATTTTGGTGAATAAGTAGAATGAAATAATTTTTGAGTTCTCCACAAATGAATGAATGGTCCCAGAACCATTTAATGAGCAACCCACCAATTATTGAGTTCTTGCATGATTACTACTTATATATTTTATTTAATCCTAACAACAATACTGTGAAATAGGAATCATCATCCCTTTATTGATGATAAGAATTATCCATTGTCACTCCAGCAGTAGATAGGGGAAGCAGGGTGGGAAGCCAGGTCTGATGGGAAAACCCATGTTCCTAACCATTCTGCTGTAGCCTTCCTATATACGAGTAAAAGATTTGGCCCTGACTGGTTTGGCTCAGTGGATAGAGTGTCGGCCTACGGACTGAAGGGTCCCAGGTTCGATTCCGGTCAAGGGCATGTGCCTTGGTTGCGGGCACATCCCCAGTGGGGGGTGTACAGGGGGCAGCTGATCAATGTTTCTCTCTCATGGGTGTTTCTGACTCTCTATCCCTCTCCCTTCCTCTCTGTAAAAAATCAATAAAATATATTAAAAAAAAAAAAAAAAAAGATTTGCCCTAGCCAGTTTGGCTCAGTAGATAGAGCGTCAGCCTGTGGACCAATGGGTCCTGGATTTGATTCCAGTCAGGGGCACGTACCTTGGTTGCAGCATCCTCCCCAGCCCAGGCCCTGGTCAGGGCTTGTGCAGGAGGCAACCAATCGGTGTGTTTCCCTCACATTGATGTTTCTCTCTGACTTTCCCTCTCTCTTCTATGCTCGCTAAAAATCAATGGAAAAATATTCTTGGATGAGGATTAACCAAAAAAAAATAATAAATTTTTTTTTAACATTTTTCAACTAAAACTTAAACACATATAGTCTCTTCCATTTCATAACAGGTCTATGTAAATAAAATTTTAAGTTTTGCTACTCTTGGGCAATATGGAAAGACCTCACTCAGCCTGTGACTTGAAAGTTTGGGGACCGCTTGTCAGAAACTTACCACACAAGGTTGGTATTACAATTTAATACAAAGATATATAGACTGCACAATATCTGAACAAATAGTCATTTCTTAACAAAACTTAGTTCTTTTCCTTTCCCAAAGGAGTTAATATACGAATAAAATTCTAAGTAGCAATCTAACCTTGAATCATTTAGACAAGGCTAAATCTCCTAACTCCAAAATATATGGAAGAGGCCAAATCTCATCACTTAGTAGCAGCAGGCTAAAGCCTGATCTGTTAGGTTGACACTCTCATTATCCCTATTTTACAGATGAAAAAGGAAAATGAGACAGAGAGGTCAAATAACTTGCCCAAGGTTATGCAGCTAGCAGGTGGCAGCTGAAATTAGACTCAAGAGCACAAGTATTAAGAGTGCCTTTCCCTGGCTGGTGTGGCTCAGTGGTCAACCTATGAACAAGGAGGTCTTGGTTTGATTCTGGGTCAAGGCACATGCCTGGGTTGTAGGCTCAATCCCTAGTAGGGAGTGTGCAGGAGACAACCAGTGATTCTCTCTTGTATTGATGTTTCTTTATCTCTCTCTAACTCTCCCTTTCTCTCTGAACTCAATAAAAATTTTTTAAAAAAGAGTGCCTTAAAGTATTAAGCAATATATAACAAATCTGACCATAAATAGGATGAAGAACCTTACATGGTATATAAAACCAGATCACATTACAGGCTAAGAGAAACAAGTCATAGGCTCCCTATAATCTGTTTTCACAAATGAGTCTTCAGGAGAAATTTTTTTTGATCTCATAAAAGGTTTCTGAAGACTACAGAATTTTTAAATACTCAATCTAAATAAACAAACCTTTATTCCTTTAGACCCCTTGCTCAATAAAGAGCTGCTCCAAATCTCTAAGAGAACCTAGATGACTTGGATACATAATGAGAGCTCTTGCAATCCTATTCCTACTCTTAACTCAAGTCGGTGATTTGAGTCAGGTGTGTTAGGAATTTCTCTTGGCACTATATAATCTGTAGTGAAATATAATAGGAATATTAAAAAAAATTTAATATTTTCATTTATCTTTTTAAGAGAGACAGGTAAGGAGAGGGTTAGAGAAAGAAACATCCATTGATGAGAAACATCAATCAGCTGCCTCCTGCACGCCAACCTACTGGGGATCAAGCAGCAACCCAGGCATGTGCTCTGACCAGGAATCGAACCGGTGATCTCTTGGTTCCTGTGTCAACACTCAACCACTGAGCTACACGGGCTGAGTAGGAATATTAAAATTTTTTCACTTATTATAAATACTTATTTATGATGACTTTTATTTCAATACTAGAGGCCCGGTGCATAAAAATTCATGCACTGGAGGGGGGGGGGTCCCTCAGCCCAGCCTGCCCCCTCTCACAGTCCGGGAACACTCAGGGGCGGGAGGTGAGGCGATCAGGGAAAATGATGCCACATCACACCTCTGCTGCTGCCACTGCCGGCAGCGTAAGCCTCAGCCGGCCCTGGTTACCTGAGCCTCAGGTGGGCCTGGGTGGCTGGGCAGCCACCATCCAAGGCTTGCCTGCGCCTCAGGCTGGCCCTGGGCGGCTGGGGGGCTGAGGGGACAGGGGGACTTGGAGGCAGGCGTGTGGGGCAGGCCCGGCCTTGCCATGCGCCTGCCATCCTGGCAGGGCTGAGGGAACTGGGCGCCACCACCGTGTAGCTGTGGGCACCACCATCTTTGAGGGTGGGACAGTCAATTAGCATATTCCTTCCTATTGGCTGTGGGCACCATCATCTTTGCAACAGCATGAGGGTCAATTAGCATATTCTCTCTATTAGATAGGATGAAAAAATCTGGAAGACTTTTTAATGTTTGTCACTTTCACACTGAAGCTGCAACTGTCCTAGTCGAATAATATTTCTACTGATAAATTCCTATAGTATTGGGATCCACAAAATGGAGGATGCTACAGTGGCTCCACCTGTCACAAATCTAAATTAAGCCAGCCTGTACTCTGTACTAACCCTAGGAAAACAGGACCTACTGGCCTTAGGAGGAAATCCCTGACTTTGCAGCCAATCATGCTGTTTTCCTTACTGCTGCTTCTAATGCTCTGTAAAACTCACTCTTGCCCAAACTCTCCTGGGGAAGAGTGTTCCACTGCTTACGAAGAGACACTGTTCTCTCCCAATGCATGGGTTGTTTCCCCTTGAATAAAGGACATCGAACTCGTAACTAAATTGTTTTAGTTTTGTTATTTGGCACTATGAGACAGTTGATAATTTACATATTTTTTAAAAAGCAACTTATAATAGGGAATATTTAGGACCAAATCAATTGATTAAATTGATAGAAATAAAGGAAACCATTTTAAAAGCTTAAAAATGTTTAATCTTTACATTAATTGCACTAAACACACCTTATCTGGTGTCATCAGCATAGAGGACTCAGTTTTTATTCCAGACGGATGAATATTCACAAACATTCCTGAATCTAACAGTCCTGCTGACCTGTAACAAATAAGAACAAATTTCAGCCTTAGTTTCAGTGGGAAGAAAAACAAATGACCAGCTACTTAATGTTTTGTTTGTTGTATTTACTACACCTTGCAGTTTCACTATCTGTTACAAAAGTTGGAGTTGCAGCTAATGGGCTTCGAAGGTCTTTTCGAATGTAGATTTTTTCTGTTGAAGCGGCACAGTTGGAAGATTTTTCTCTTGATACTTCAATAGGTTTTCTTTCACACTGAACAGCTACAAAAATGTGGTAGACTGTCACAACGCAGAATTTACAGGCAATTATAAATGTAAACTCTAGGTCAGCAATGCGGCTAACTGAAGACAGGGTTATTATAAACTAACTCCAAAGATAACCAACCATCAATCTTTAGAAATTATTTGCAAATTGACAAAGCTGCTTCAGTAAACTAATAGTTAATGTAAAAGTGGCCATTTTGAATTCTTTTCTCTTTCTGTCACTGCTGTGATAGAAATGTAGATGAATTCTTATTTTTTACTAGAGGCCCGATGCACGAAACTCGTGCACGGGGTGTGTGTGTGTCCCTCAGACCAGCCTGCTCCCTCTCCAATCTAGGACCCCTAGAGTAAGGTGACCAGACGTCCCGCTTTTGGCGGGACAGTCCTGATTTTTAACAATTTGTCCCGCACCCCACGGCGTTTTAAAAAAGTCCCGATTTTTGGAAAGAATGCACGACAAGCTAGGGAACGGTGGGAGAACGGGAAGGGAATATATGGTTTTCGGCGGCCATGTGGCTATTTAGCCAGGATATGAGTTTTATATTATTTTTGTTAATTTTATAATGTTAAACTTTAATAATAACAAATAATTGTTGAGAACTGATTATCGAGAACTGCTTATCACAGTTCGCATTGTTGATCAGTTGTTAGAATTCGACCACCATTGTTTGGACTTAATGAACAATGGCATTTTTGGGGATTGGCAACGACGAAAACATTTTGTAACTGTCTCTCATACAATACACATCGTACTGTGTGCTAGTAAGCTAAACCAGTGATGTCATTACAAATCAGCTATTTAGATAATTTAGGTAAGTAATTTATTTATTTATTTCATAAATACATAAATTTTCTTGAATTTAGCAGACAGTACTCGTATTATTTATATTTTATAGTGGCGGCAAAAAGTCTAGCGCCGGCCTTGAAAGTGACACTTACGACTTACGTTATGGCAAATTCAGAGGAAAAATAATACAAGTTAGTATTGTTATTATTTAGAAAGAAATATAGGATTAAAATAATTTTTAAAATATAGTTACTTTATAACAATCAAATTAATTTAATTTATAAAATAATAAAATATGTTCATGTAATTATGTACCTACTTACTGTGTTTTTAAGCAATATGTATATAACTTATAATTTTAAATTATTTTTTTTAGATTTTTAACATAATGAGTAAGAAAAGAGGATGCAAATTCAACAATGATCTAAGAAGTGAATTTCCTTTTATTAAAAAAAACAAAAGCGATTATAATATAGACCAAATTTTTAATCAAGGACCCCTCCCCCATCCCCCCCGCCCCCCGGGCCGAAACAAGTTTGGCTCAGTGGATAGAGCGTCGGCCTGCGGACTCAAGGGTCCCAGGTTCGATTCCGGTCAAGGGCATGTACCTTGGTTGCGGGCACATCCCCAGTAGGGGGTGTGCAGGAGGCAGCTGATCGATGTTTCTCTCTCATTGATGTTTCTAACTCTCTATCCCTCTCTCTTCCTCTCTGTAAAAAATCAATAAAGTATATTTTTTTTTAAAAAAAGACCCCCCCACCCCCCCCACTCCTGGTCAATGGTGTCCCACTTTACCGATGTTAAAATCTGGTCACCTTACCCTAGAGGGATGTCCAACTGCCCGTTTAGGCCCGATCCCACTAAACAGGTAGTCGGACATCCCTCTCACAATCCAGGACTGCTAGCTCCCAACTGCTTGCCTGCCAGCTTGCCTGCCTGATTGCCCCTAACCGCTTCTGCCTACAGCCTGATCAGCCCCTAACCACTCCCCTGCCAGCCTGATCGATACCTAACTGCCCTCCTTGCAGGCCTGGTCGCCCCCAATTGCCCACCTCTGCCGGCTTGGTCACCCCTAACTGCCCTCCCCTGCAGGCCTGATTACCCCCAACTGCCCTCCCTTGCAGGCCTGGTCCCTCCCAACTGCCCTCTCCTGCTGGCCATCTTGTGGCGGCCATCTTGTGTCCACATGGGGGCAGCCATCACATGGGGCGGCCATCTTGTGTATTGGAGTGATGGTCAATTTGCATATTACTCTTTTATTAGATAGGATAATCTAAGTCAAACCCTGGCCAGTGGGGCTCAGATGGTCGAGCATCCTCCTGTGCACTGAAAGCTACCAATATTCAAATCCAAGTTTTGCCACTTAATAGTTTTGTGACCTAGAACAAGTTACTAAATTTGCTTACTCAAAAGTAAAATAGGTAACAGTAGTACCTACTGAATAGAATTCTGCTGTGAGAATAATAAAGTTATTAGGCATAGTTAGAGCTTAATCAATAATAGCTACCAAAAACTAAACTTAGTTAATTGTCTAAATTGACTAAATTGATAGAAATAAAGGAAACTTTTTTTTTTTTTTTTACCATGTTCAAACTAGAAATACACAACTGGCATATAGGCACTCAAAAACTATTTGTTGAGTGAATTAAAAATACACATGTATATATTTCCATACTTTTAGTTGGAAAACTGTAAATTAAAAAGCATATAAAATTGACGTTTTAATGTGCTAATTTTAACATACTTCTAGAGTTTGCCTGAATTCTTAATTTTCTCCTTTAAAGCTAATACATACAGTCTTGTTTCATTCCAAACGCAATACATCTCTGTAACCTGCAATATTGACAGCGGTTTCGATGGTGTTTATTGATAATACAGTCCTTAGATCCTCGACATGAGTAAACTAAATTTTTTCGGATACTTCTTTTAAAAAATCCTTTGCAGCCTTCACAAGTTACTGCTCCATAATGACGCCCTAGAGACAAAATATTTAGAAGTCATATATTTTAGAATAGAAATGAAATAAGCCCATTCCCTTTAAACATCCTATCTGAGATGAAACTGAGATTTTTTGAGTTTATGACATGAAAAAAATGCTTAGGAGTTACCAAACAGAAAATGAAAATACCATATTCTCTGATAAGATATATTAAATAATGCCAGTGTTTTTAATTTTATAACGTAATAACTATTTTCACTTCTGATATCACAAATTATTATATACTGCATATTTCAATCTAAAAACTATGCTCCAAAAAAAGAATATATCAGTTAGTATCTGAACTATAATCATCCTTCCTCACTGTGAGTTCGTGTTTTTTGTCCACCAAATTTGTTTTTATTTTTTTAAATTTATCTTTATTGTTGAAAGTATTACAAATGTCCTCCCTTCTTTCCCCATTGACCCCCGCTGCCCAGGCCTTCGCCACACTATTGTCTGTGTCCATGGGTTATGCATATATGCATATAAGTTCTTTGGTTAAATTCTCCCTACGTACCCCTATCTTTCCTCTGAGATTCATCAGTCTGTTCCATGCTTCTATGACTATGGATCTATTTTGTTCATCAGATTCCACATATGAGTGAGATCATGTGATACTTGTCTTTCTCTGAGTGGCTTACTTCACTTTATGTAATACTCTCCAGGTCCATCCATGCTGTCTCAAAGGGTAAGAGATCCTTCTTTTTTTACAGCTGCACAGTATTCCATGGTGTGAATGTACTACTGTGGGTTCCATTTTTTAAATCTCTGTAAACATCTGTACTGCTCAGATTAGCCTATCATTTCACAAGTCATTTCTTTGGTACAACATCTATTAACAAACTGAACACACTCTAAGTAAAGCTCTAGTGGAGATTTTTGTAATTAAGCTATGGGCTAGTTTAAAGAAAATTAAAGAAAACAAACTGGGCCCTTAAATTATATCACACTGGCACTTATAAATACATTCGAATGAACATTGGTTTGTATTTCTAGCATGAGGTAACAATAGCCAGAGCTAAAATGACATAGCCCTGAATACTAGTAACAGGTTTGGAGAAATGCCTGCTGGACTATGCAAAGCATTAAAAAAAGGTTAACCAGAGATTTTCCCACCTCAATAATTCAAGTTATTCTGTATTGCTAGAATGAGAACAGGGCTCAACAGGTAGGTTACCAACTTAGTGTTATATATTACCAAGGATCACAATAATTTTTGCCAATTCTCTGACAAAATTGGTGTCCACATTAAAAAAAAATTTCCACGCCTTCAGTTTACTTTCAAAAGTTTAACTGTCACCCTGGCAAGTTTGCTCAGTGATTAGAGTGTCGGTCCTCGGACCAAAGGGTCACACAATTTAAAAAATATATATATTTTATTGATTTTTTACAGAGAGGAAGGGAAAGGGACAGAGAGTCAGAAACATTGATGAGAGAAAAACATCGATCAGCCGCCTCCTGCACACCTCCTATTGGAGATGTGCCCACAACCAAAGTACATGCCCTTGACCGGAATCGAACCTGGGACCTTTCAGTCCACAGGCCTACGCTCTATCCACTGAGCCAAACCACTTAGGGCTGGGTCATACAAATTTGATTCCTGGCCATGATCAGCACCTTGTGGGAGGAAATCATATTGATGTGTCTTTTTCACATTAATGTTTCTCTCTCTCATCCCCTCCTCCCTCCCTTCCCCTTTCTCTAAAAATCAATGGGAAAAATATCCTTAGGTGAGGATTAACAACAACAAAAAATGGTAACCGTCTTCCATAATGCTTTGAAATATAAATTTTTTTCACTGACTGACAGATCAAATTAAACTGCACTGAAGAGAAAAATCTTTACATGAATAAAAAGCTCTGGGGAAAAATCAGTTAAATTTCATAAGCTACAAATATGAACCATAAAAACTACACGCGCCTTTATTTTTCTTTTTACTTTCATGGTAGTGTGATAGTTATTTTAACAACACAACACATACAGGAAATTATTTTTAATGTTACCTGATGCTTTGTCTCCACATACTACGCAAAGATCAATAATCTTATTTGGTCCTTGGTCTGAAGAAGAATTATCTGTTAAGAACTAAAGTAAATTCCCCAAAACAAAAACAAAATACAACCATGTTATTATTCAGTAATGCTCTCATATAAAAAAAGAACATTCAGTCTTACTTTTTGCTTCCTTTTTAAGTTATTTTGAAACTTTAAACTATTATTATGAATATATCAAGTAAACTATTTGTAATTTTCTTAACATATAGGTAAAAATTTCAATGTTATAAGAAGCAACAACAGAAAGAATACCTTTTTAATTTGTCCATAACAACTTAATTCAAGTAAACGACTGTTAAACACATGAATACACAAGTAGTTTTTAATGCATCTCACAGATTAAGCATTTAATATGCATATGGAACTTGTCAAATTTTCGCAACAGTTATCAATCCTATCATGACATTTGTCTTTAAAAAGTTTAGAACCAAAAAAAAATAATCAAAATAAATAAAAAATAAATAAAAAGTTTAGAACCTTTCCACTGGAATGACTTGACTAAAATATGCTATGACAGCATAAAAAAATAACTAGATTTTTTAAAAGAAAAATATTATGTTGATGTATTAACTTTATAATTATGGAAATATAATTGATAGACAAAGGTATAAATAAACTTTTTATTAATGAGCTGTCTTAAGTTTGGGCTAGGTGTAGTGGTTGAGAGCGTGGACTCTGATAAATGGTAGCAAGTTAGTGGGACTAGGTGGAATAGCCTTGGGTAAATTACTAAGCCTCTTTTGATTATATAAAGAGTTCATCACTAAGTACAACTAATGCTGGTAAAGAAATACTAGTTTCTTCTTTTAGGCTTATCCTTCAACCTTTTCATCGTTTTCTTTCAATCTTTTGAAAAGTGAACAAATTAATTTCAATCCCAAAAATGTGATATAGCATTTAGTAAACACCTTCCCCCAGCTTTAAAACAACCCACAAAGTAATCCTCTACTTTGACTCTTTTTATTCTCTTAAGGGTGTGAATGCCTTCGGAAGTAATTCTGATTTTAAAAAATTTAAACAGTTCTTAAAATAGCTGTCCTTTGTTATGTTATAGTGCTATCATTTATTTTTATATTACCATAAAAATCAGTCAATAAAATCTTTAAAAAAAATTCTATTAGATGTCCTTTGAAAGACAAATATCATTCTTTTCCTCAATTGTACATCTATTGCAAAAGGTGTTAATATTTTATCTGCTACTTATTTCTAAGGGTAGAGGAGATATTGAGAGGGCAAGGGACTTGCCGATATGCCATCTTAGGTCATTAGACCAGAAATCAAATCTTCTTGGTCCAAGAAATTCCATCCTATACTTGTTTCTCTTTCATTGCCCTTAGTAATAATCCATGAAGTAGTCAAAATACCAATCTTACTTCCACGTTCATGATAAAAATTTTTTTTAAAGAGTAAAAACCTGACACATATTTCTTCAGCCAGGAGATCAAGGTTAATGTCACCAGTCATAAGGTGTGATAGTAAGTACCCTTGATATAATGTAATGAAAATGGCACTTAAACTCTGTGATCCTTTTCCCCAAAACCCACAACCCCAATCTAACATGAGAAAAATATAAGCCAAAGTCTCAGAGTGGGGCAATCTACACTTTACCTGACCAGTATACCGCAAAACTGTCAAGGTCATCAAATACAAGGAAAGTATAAGAAATGGTCATAGGTAAGAGGAATCTAAGGAGATATGGCAACTCAATGCAATATGGTATCCTGAAACAAAAATAATACTAGGTAAAAATCAGGGAAAGAAAAATATCTATTTTAGTTAATAATGTATCAATATTAATTCATTAATTATAACAAATGTGTCATCCTAATGCAAAATGTTAAAACAGGAGAAACTGTGTGTTGGGAGGTTATATGGGAACTCTGCATACTAACTGCTTATATTTCTATTAATGTAAAACTTCAAAAAAATCAAATTTGTTAATAAAATAAAGAAATTAGGGTATGTATAATGTTATACATTTTTTTAGTGACTCCTATCCATTTTCTACCTCAGCAGTTTCTAAAAATGATGTAACTGAAAGAATAAAATCCAACAGGATACATTGGCAAGATTTTGTATTTTATGAATTAGGAGTTTTTCAATCCTGAAAGGAATTTTCTTTGATCAGTTTTTCATTAAAAAAATGTGGAATCCAATTTTAAGTGGGCACTCACCCAAAATCTCTCTGGAGGCAAACTTAATGGTTCATTGTATTTGTATCCCATTGTAACCAGCAGTAAAAATATCTACATAACCATAGGCATGCAGTGTGTAAAAGCCCTAACTGGCTCTTGAAGTATAATATATAACTAGCAAAAATTAACACTAACACAATGTAAAGTTAATCTACACTACTGAGTTCGAATATTAAAGGAGACCATAGAGTAAATGGCTTGCTTTATCAACGAAGATGTAGATGACAACAGAAGAGGCTAATTGACAAAGACAGCAGCTATGATACCAACTTCTTAATATGGATGCTGCTGGTTCAAAGCAAAGGCAGCTTGGTCCTAGAAACTGCAGCCACAGAAGATGCTCCTGATCTGACAGTTTCCTAACTGTGCAGAAGCAGCAGGTATCCTAGAAGTAGTTCTCAAGTGTGCTCCAGTAGTTATGTTTGGAAACCTGACCTAGAACTGTTTCTTCAGCCCCCCAACAATTCTTTGAGCTCTTTATATTCTATATTAAGCCCCTTCCTGCCAAACTTGCCAGAGTGGACCTTACTGTATGTAACTAAGAGCATACTTATGACATGCTTTTTAATTCTTTTCAAGTGTAAGATACAAAGACATGCTATGATTATTTACCTGGAGGTGTTGTGCAGACAGATCAGGAGTTGTAAAAAATAACTGGTTGACACCTGCTGCATCAGGAGTTGTGAGAAAAACTTTCCCAGGTGTGGAATCTTGTCTGGCCAGAATGACTTTGCTTGGAGTAGAGACATCATGATTTGTCAGAATGAACTGCTTGCCTTGTGTGTTATGATCAAGTGCTGTCACAATCTGGATTTTTTGGCCAGTTTGCTGCTCTGTAACAACCTAACACAATCGTGTAATAATCAAATCAACTCAATTTTCTCTCTCTCAAAGAACACAATTTTGTCATACTTTCAGACAAAGCTGGAAAAGCATACCCATCACACATATATTCAATACTAGTGCCCTGGTGCACGGATTCGTGCACATGGAAAGGAAATTAATTAGAGGGTGGCCAGCGGGGTGGGACTGGGCGAGATGGACCGGACATGCCCTGGAGCCAACCTCCCTCGGTCCCTCCCTGGCCAGCCACACCTGGGGCAGCACCACGGCTCCAAGGGCTCTGCAGAGTAAGCAGGGTCCCTGCGGCAGCTGGGGTCCCTCAGCCTGGCCTGTGGGGATCCGGTCGAAACTGGCTCTCAGATATCCTCCAGGGGTCCCGGGTTGCGAGAGGGCAGTTCTCGAGTGACGCACCCCGGAATCAGGCTCCCTCCTCTCTGGTTCCGGGGTGTGTCAACCAAGAACTGCTGCTGCCAGTTCATCACATATATATTCAATATAATACACATACACGACTTTTAAATTAGCAATTCTACTTCCATGAAACCCTATCTTACAGAAATAAACAAATATAAAAATAAATAAAGGTACAATAGTAAGAACATTCAGACCTCACTATTTTGATTCCTTCCTTCCCCTTCCCTTTCACCCTCCATTTAGACAAGCATACATTGGGTGTATTCTATTTGCAAAGCACTGTTTGTACTGGGTCCTAAAATAGAGCAATAAAAGTTTTTGTTCTCATAAAGCTTTACAAATTCTGGATTTTCTACTGTGTGAAATGGAGATACACTGGAGGGTTTATGAAGCTGAGGAGTGCCAGGATCTTTTTCAAAAAGAATCATTCTAGATTTAGTGTGAAGACTAGACTGTGAATGTTCAAGAGTAGAATTAAGGGAGATCAGAAAGGATGTCAGTGCACAGATACTGGCAATATTTGAGCATTATATATTGGCAGAGATAATGGCTGAGAACAGGGAAGTAGCCATACTGGGGAGGTGGGGACACCTGAATTTGGGATATCTTAAGAAAGGAAAGGTGACAAGATGAGCTGAATGGACTGGATGTGGAATGTAAGGAAAGAGTCAAGGATGACTATAAAATTTTGGCCTGAGGAATTTAGAGGACAAAATTGCCATCTTTTATCACTGTATTTCAGAACCTAGTATATACATTTGATGTAGTTCGGTGAACCAGTGAATAAACTATAAACTAACCATACCTCTCCCATCTGTTGTTCAATAATTTGATGCGCAATTTCTTCTATGGTTGCCATGATCTAACTGCCAAAATGTCCTGCCAAAAATAAAAAGATAATTTTTTATAATTATACCCATAAAACATATTTATTTAAGAATTTAGAAATGAAATTATATGTTAGGATTTTCCTCAAAGCAATCCAGTTAGGTGGGTGAGGGTGGGAAGGAAAAAATAAAACAAAATTGACCATGCACTGACAGTTACTGAAGACGGGTTAAGTTTACACATGGGTTCATAAAATTATCCTCTCTTTTATATATTTTGAAAATGTCTATTAAAAAAACTATTCAACCAAAGAATTTCACTTTTCAAAGATACTGAAGCCTGAACAGGAGAATTCTACTACAGATTAGGAATTTATGAACTTAAGGATAATCCTATCTGTAAACAAACACATCATTGTAGCCATTTAATACACTTTTATCAAATATTATAAAAACTGACAAAATAATTTCATTCATTCAGAAGGATGGAAGATTTCTCTAGAATCATTTCACTAATGATCATTCTTCATTAGTGGCAATTTCTTATATATTAAGGTTAATTGAATTTAATGAAAAGCTGTCTTCAAATGGATTTGAGAGCCTGTAAGATTAGTAAAAGTTGACTTTGACTTGTTTTTTCTCTATACGGGGTAGTCAAGAATATAAAATTTACTTCTGGCTTTATATTATACCAGAGGCCCAGTGCACGAAATTCGCCTCTCTTTCTTCCCCAGGGCCTCCCTCCCTTCCCCCAGCCAGCCCCGACCCCTGGTCAAACTCCCAGATGAACTCCCAATTGAGGGGACAATTTGCATACTATGCTTTTATTAGATAGGATATTGTTTGTTATAAATTCATTAATATTGGTCAATTATAATTAATATTAATTGTCAAATTATCTGAATTGTTTTTCTTTTGATTACTTTTATTAAAATTATAAATGCTTCAATTAGTTGTGCTAAAAAGCAATGTTCAATATTTAGTATGATTATTCAACTCTCACTAGACTGGAAAGTAGTGGCCTCAACCTCTGAAACCAACAGAGGAGACAATGCTGCTCCCTGGGCCTTGTGTTCTGGGCCCATGGTAGCAGTGGTAGTACTGCTAACTTCTGACCTATCTTTGAGGCACTTTCTTCCCTATTCTTGAAGGATAACACATGTTTAAAACTGCATAGCTCTACTGGCCCATCCAGTAGAATCCCAGAAGTCCAAGAGCCTGCCTTTATTTCATCTCATTTGTGTCCTCTTTAGTCCAAGCTTGGCAGCATTTCTGCTGATATAAGATCCTCAAAAATCTTGTTCTGTGCAATTCGTGGTGGTGCAGCCATCCAAGAGAGTCCCCTACAAATCTCTCCTGGATAAACGATCTCTATTCCTGGCTTCTGTTGAGATGACTTATTGGATCAATATATCACATGCCCATAATCTCTTTAGCAAATGACTGCCCAGTTACACCCAAACCTGGGTAGTCTCTCCAGAACAAGCTTTCTCCTTTTTTGCAATATGGATAAGCTGAGTATTTTCTAAAATCTTCAACTTTTGGGTTCTATATTTCTTAATAACTTCGATTTATCTCTCCTCTCACATTTTACTATAAGTAGCAAAGGGAAATCAGGCTGCATCTTCAACACTTTGCTTAGAAATCTCCTGAGATAAATATTTGAGCTTATCACTTACAAGTTCTACTTTACACAAAACACTAGCATACAACACAGCCAAGTTCTTTGCCACTTTATAACAAGGTTCCCTCCCTCCTGTTTCCAATAACATGTACATTTTCTTCTGAGATCTCATCAGAAGCACCTTTAATGTATGTCTACCAACATTCTGTTTATGATACATGTATATATCTCTAAAATGACAGCACCTTTTTCTACAGTTCTCTTCTTCCTGAACTCTCACCAGAACTGCCTGACATCTATATTTCTACCAACAATCTCGTTAAGGCAAACCAGGTTTTTTCTAGCATGCATCTCAAAACTCTTCCCATTTCCCAGTTCCAAATTTTTAGATACGGGTTATAACAGCACCCCACTTCCCAGTACTAAAAGTTGTACTGGTTTACTAGAGTTGACATAACAAAGTAGCACAGGTTGGGTGGTTTAAACAACAAAAATGAATTTTCTCACAATTCTGGAGGCTAGAAGTCTGAGACAAGCAGTCCAAGTCTGAGTTAGCAGTATTGGTTACTTCTGGGACCTATCTCGTTGCCTTGTAAATGTTCATCTTCTTTCTTTTTTCACATGGCTACACTTTGGTTTATATCTGTGCTGTAATCTCTTCTTATAGGGACAACAATCAAATTGTATTAGGGGCCACCCTAACTGATCTAATTTTAACTCAATTACTTCTTTAAAGACTACATTTGTAAATACAATCCCAATTTGAGGTACTGGGATCAGAACTTCAATATATAAATTAGGGGGGAGGGAGACAATTCAGTCATAACACTTAGGCATAAATCTAATAAAAAATGTGCAAGATCTATGTAAAGTAAGTTTTAAAATGCTACTTAGAAAAGGGAAAGCTATCTAGAAGAACACATAAGGTTAGTGACTACCTTCAAGGAAAACTGGAAATCTGGTAACAGGATGGGACGAAGACTTACTTTTCACTGAATAAGTTAGTTCCTTTACAATTTTAATTACTATGTGACGCACATGTGTGTGTATGTATGCATGTATAGGTTCAGGCTTAATTGTATACTCTGTCATTAGCAATGCTACAGGTAACAATGCTAATGGATTTTAATGTTAATATTGCTAGAAGAGTATTCTTGAGTACTGAATTCCGGGATACTCAGGTGTGTGTGTGGTGTTTTTTTTCTGTTTAGGAAGAGCAGGAAACTGCAATGGATTCATCACTCTTTTGGGGGTTACAAACTTCTTAGAGAATCTGATTAAAGCTATGTATGTTCTTCAAAAAATATAAACATACTTATATTTGAGGGATTCTATTTTGTGACCCAACAAAGCAACTTTCTACTTCTCACTATATAAACCCTCTGCACTACTGCAGTTGTCTAGAGTCATTATGCCTTATCCTATCTAATAAGAGAGTAATATGCAAACTAACTATCACTCCGCTACACCCACAAGGCACGCCCACCAGCCAATCAGGAGCATGCAAATTAACCCAACCAAGATGGCTGCGGCCACAGAGAGAGCAGGAGGCTTGGGTTTGCCCGGCAATGGAGGAAGCCAAGCTTTCCGAACACCGGAGCGGGCCCAGGCCTCCACTCAAGGCTACAAAGTTTCAATTATAGAAGATAAATAAATCCCAACAAAAATGGTGGCAGCCACGGAGCTAGAGAGAGCAGGAGACTTGGGTTGCCCCTGGTGATGGAGGAAGCCAAGCTCCCGTAGCCCTGGCCTCCGCTACAAAGTTTCAATTATAGAAGATAAATAAATCCCAGATACCAGGGCCTCCGACTGGGTCGCCAGGGGGCGTGGTCGGCCTGCAAACCACCACAGGCCCCTCGCCCAGGCCGCCCCATGCCCCAAGGGAACCCCACCCTGATCCGGGACACCCTTCAAGGCAAACCAGCTGGCCCCCACCCGTGCACCAGGCCTCTATCCTATCTAATAAAAGAGTAATATGCAAAATGACCATTACTCCAACACACAAGATGGCTGCCCCCATGTGGCCACAAGATGACCGCCACAAGATGGCCAGCAAGGGAGGACAGTTGGGAGGGACCAGGCCTGCAAGGGAGGACAGTTGGGGGCGATCAAGCCTGCAGGGGAGGGCAGTTAGGGGTGACCAGGCCGGCAGAGGAGGGAAGTTGGGGGCAACCGGGCCTGCAGGGAAAGGCAGTTGGGGGGGACCCAGGCCTGCAGAGGAGAGCAGTTGGGGTGACCAGGCCTGCAAGGGAGGGCACTTAGGGGTGACCAGGCTAGCAGGGGAGGGCAGTTAGGGGCAAACAGGCTGTCAGGGGAGTGTTTAGGGGGTGATCAGGCTGGCAGGCAGAAGTAATTAGGGACAATCAGGGAGGCAGGCAGGCAAGCAGTTGGGAGCCAGCAGTCCTGGATTGTGAGAGGGATGTCCCACTGCCCGTTTAGGCCCTACCCTACCGGGATTGGGCCTAAACGGGCAGTCGGACATCCCTCGAAGGGTCCCAGATTGGAGAGGGTGCAGGCTGGGCTGAGGGACACACACCTCCATGCACGAATTTCGTGCACTGGGCCTCTAGCAGACTCATATAATCCAAACTACTTAGTAAAAGAATACTTAGGTAAAGTTTACTGGAATATTTACTTTAGTGATTATATATCTCAATTTGTGTCCCTCTGCCAGCACTTCTGTCTGGGAGAATGTTGCTCCTCAGCTCTCACCCTGATGTCAGATACGTCAGTTCCTCCCCATATAGTCCCTGGTTACTTTCAAGCTGCTGTCCTAATGCTGGAGCTCAGAAGGAGCAAGTCTGAGTAAGTGTGCACAGGACCTTTTGAGGAACTGCATGGGACTCCAGCTGCTCTCTACCTCACTCAGCCACAATCCCTGCTGGTTTTTACAGGCAGAAGTTATGGGGATTTCTCTTCCCGACACAGGAACCCTGGGCTGGGGAGCCTGGTGTGGGGGTGGGACCCCTTGATCTTCAGAGGTAACCTCTGCAGCTGAGATATTTCTTTATTTTTATCCACCACACCTGAGTATGGGACAAGCCCATTCTGATCCTCCACTCCTACCAGTCTTTTTTTATTTTTAAATATATTTTTACTAGAGGCCCAGTGCATGATTGAATCATGCACGTGTAGGGTCCCCTACACGCTTTTGCTTTTCGCGGTGGAGCTGGGTGCCTGTCCACTGGTGCCGGAGCAGACAGGCACCCAGCTCCCCGACTTTTGATGGTCCGCGGCCGCTGAGGGGGGCTACCCTGCTGTTGAGAGGCGCAGGGGGCGGGACTCCCGCCCGCTGCGCCTCTCAACGGCCGCTGAGGGGGGCTGCCGCAGACACCTGGCTACACTGCCGTTGAGAGGCGCAGCTGGGTGTCCGCGGCAGGCCCCCTCAGCGGCCTGGGATCTGGCCATTGAGAGGCACAGGGGGCGGGAGTCCCGCCCCCTGCGCCTCTCAACAGCAGGGTAGCCCCCCTCAGTGGCAGCGGATCCGTGCCTCTCAATGGCCGGATAGGCTATACCAAGTCCCGCCCCCCAGCCTCCCGCCCCCCAGCCTCCCGCCGCCCAATCGTGGGCGTAGCGGAGTGATGGTAATTTACATGTTACTCTATTATTAGATAGGATTGATTTCAGAGAGGAAGGGAGAGGGAGGGAGAGATAGAAACATCAATGATGAGAGAGAATCATTGATCGGCTGCCTCCTGCACACCCCCCACTGGGGATCGAGCCCGCAATCCAGGCATGTGCTCTTGGCTGGTATCGAACCTGGAACTCTTCAGTCCGCAGGCCAATGCTCTATCCACTGAGCCAAACCAGCTAGGGTTTCTTCTACCAGTCTTGATGTGGCTTCTTCTTTATATTCTTAGTTATAGGACTTCCGTTCGGCTCAGTTTCAGGCGGTTCTAAATCATGGCTGTTCTGTAGTGTAGTTGTACTTTTGAAATGGTTGTGGAGTATGAAAGCACAGCATTTACTTACACCAGTGATGGGCAACCTTTTGAGCTTGGTGTGTCAAACTTCACCAAAAAACTGAGCATAACTCGGGTAGTGTGTCACTTTGAGGAAAAAACTAACTCCAAGACTCTAGTCACAAATGTTTCATCCTCAGGAGCAGCAAATGTTTCATCCTCGGCATGCGGCCGCATGTCATCAGAAATGGCTACGCGTGTCAGTGCTGACACGCGTGTCATAGGTTCGCCATCACTGACCTACACAGACATCTTGACCAGAAGCCCACTCATTCCAGAATCCTTTTTTCATCATTACCTACTTCTCTCATTAAGCTAACTTCTCTCATTATCTAATAAAGAGGGAATATGCTAATTGACCCTCATGCCATCACAAAGATGACAGCACCCACAGCCAATAAGGAGGGAATATGCTAATTGACTGCCACACCCTCAAAGATGGCGGCGCCCACAGCCACAAGATGGTGGCACCCAGTCCCCTCAGCCGCACGCCTGCCTCTGGAGTCCCCCAGTCCCCTGAGCCCCCCAGCCGCCCAGGGCCGGCCCGAGACGCGGGCAAGCCTTGGATGGCAGCTGCTCAGCCGATGCTCAAGGTGCAGGCAAGCCTCAGATGTCGGCTGCCCAGCCGCCCAGGGCTGCCCGAGGCTTGTGCTGCCGGCAGTGTCAGCAGCGGAGGTGTGATGGGGCATCGCCTTCCCCTGATCACCGGGTCGCCTCTCGCCCCTGAGGGCTCCCAGACTGTGAGAGGGGGCAGGCTGGGCTGAGGAACCCCCCGCCTCCAGTGCGTGAATTTTCATGCACTGGACCTCTAGTGTTATACATATTTAGATGTAAGAAGACCCACAAGATAATTAAAATACATCATACAATCTTGTTCATTTCAAAAAAACTTTCATGCCCTAACCAGTTTGGCTAAGTGGATAGAGTGTCCCAGGTTCGATTCCGGTCAAGGGCATGTACCTGGGTTGCAGGCACATCCCCAGTAGGAGGTGTGCAGGAGGCAGCTGATCGATGTTTCTCTCTCATCGATGTTTCTGACTCTCTATCCCTCTCCCTTCCTCTCTGTAAAAAATCAATAAAACATATTTTAAAAAAAACAACTTTCACCATTTACAAAAAAAAGAGATTATCTAAATTAATTACAAATCCTATCCAAACTTATTAAGTTTTATTAAAATTTAGAAATTTCCACAGGATAGTTAATATTACTCACTTCAATAGACAAAATATTAGCAAGGGCGAAAATGATGAAAACTGGTAAAAATAATACAGGTATTTGGCATGAAAGTAGGTTTCTATGAGAGTGCATTAGCTCAACTACTGCTAGTTTAAGCAAAAAAAATGGGGGACTGTGGGATACACTGCTAGGATCACAACAGAGCTGACCTTGGGAAAAACTGGAGCTAAGATTTCTTAGGCTGTCAGGAATCTTCCTATCTCAGCTACACTTATGTGGCTTATTTCTGACTTTGTAGTAAAGCACCCGGAAAGGAAAGTAGTCTTTTCAAATCCTAATTTTAAAATCTTGGTAATGAATTCAGATTGGCCTAGCTTAGGCTGTGTGCTCATCTCTTGGATTAATCACTGTAGGTGGAGCAGGAAGAGAGAAAGAAAGGTTAATATGATTGGCAGTTTCTGTATTTTCGGAAGGCCTATTTACCAAAAGATGGCACTAGCACAGACTTGCCTACTGATACAATCACCATGAGCCAGGCAACCACTCTAATTTGTTTCTACTAATGATACACAGAACTCTTCAACCAGAAGTACATTAAACACTACTACTAAGCTACTCAAATTTAATTCAGCATTGACTGAAATTTTCTACTGTCAGTTGAAGAAATCCCAAGAAGAAGAAAAAAACCCTTATTCTTATAAGATAACATATCAAGAGATCTACTTTTGGCCACTTCCAAATCTAATTTCTTGCTTTTCGGGTCCTTTAAGTAAATGACAAATTTAGTTTTATAGCTATGTTGTTTTAAATAACCTCAAAAATTTCTAGAGAATTCACAAAATAAATTTTAGTGAATTTTTTCAAGTATACCATAAACACACCAAAAACATTTTTGCTTTTCTTTTTTAGTTGGTAAAAACAGGCATAAGAAGTGAGACAAGACAGCCTTACAATTCTTAGTATTAAAAACTTGAGGCATACCTAGCGGGTTTGGCTCAGTGATTGGAGTGTCAGCCAGTGGACCAAAGGGTATTGGGTTTGATTCTCTGTCAAGGGCATGTACCTCAGTTGCAGCACATAGATGTTTCTGTTTCTCTCTCTCCCCTCCCCCTTCACTCTCTCTTTAAAAAAAATTTAATGGAAAAAATACCCTGGGTGAGGATTAAAAAACAAAACAAAAACTTGAGCCCTAGCTGGTTTGGGTCAGTAGATAGAGAGCTGGCCTGCGGACTGAAGGGTCCCAGGTTCCATTCCAGTCAAGAACACATGACCAGGTTGTGGGCTCAATCCCCAGTGTGGGGGCGTGCAGGAGGCAGCCAATCCATGATTCTCTCATATCATTGATGTTTCTCTCTCTCTCTCTCTCACTCCCTCTTCCTCTCTGAAATTAATAAAAATATATTAAACAAAAAACATAAACAAACTTGAGGCCTAGAGTCTTAAGGACTGGAAGCTGTTATACTTGTTTATGAAACAAAAGATATTAGGGGTTACCAGTTACCCTAATGTACTGATATTCAGAATTTTTTAAGTGTTTTTATTGATTTTTTTAATGTTTATGTTTTGTTTTGTTTTGATTGACTTCAGAGACAGAAAGGGAGAGGGAGAGATATCTACATCAATGATGAGTGAAAATCACTGATTGGCTGCCTCCTGCATGCCCCCTAATGGGAATAAAGCCCAAAATCTAGGCATGTGCCCTGACCAGGAATTGAACCTGTGACCTCTGTGCATGAACTGCACTCAAGTAACTGAGCCACACTGCCCAGGGCCAGAATGTTCTGGATGGGGAAGGTCTACTGACAATTTGAAAAGAATCAAGTATGTTCTGGGTTACCAGTCCAGATTTTATTCCCAGCTTTAAAGGAAAGCTAAAAAATTAGGTGGCTAATGATGGGGAAGTCAGTAACAGGAAAAAGAGGTATATAGTATTAATTGTTTTCTAAAGAAAATTAGATTTAAAAGGAATAATTATTCTTTTTTTGGTTTTGTTTGGTTAATCCTCACCTGAGGATATTTTTTTCCATTGATTCTTTTCCTCACCAGAAAACACAAGTTCACATTCACTTACACCAGGGGTTGGGAACCTTTTTTTCTGCCAAGGGCCATACAAAATCATGAACTCAAAAATTAGCCTGCTATATTTGGTCAAACATTTAATTAACTCACCTTTAATGCCTTGGCAGAGCCAGACCAAATAATTTCTCGGGCTTTATACAGCCTGTGTGCCAGATGTTCCCCAGCCCTGATTTACACTATAAATGATGGAATATGCTGAATTTCGAGGGGTTCATAAAACTTCCTGTGGCTTGTCCTAGGCCTTCAAGTTAAGAACCTCTTGGGTAAAATTTCAGCTACTGCCAGAATTGAGTTTCCTGAGTGTGTATTTATATACGCACCTTTATGTATATGAAAGGCCCCTAGAAGGCAAGAACCATCTTTACGTATATTTGAAGTCCCAAGAAGGCAAAGATAATCTTTTTGTCCTTAACTCTGACCAGTAGCAATATGCCCAGATACTTACAGAACTGAACCACATCTCTTTTTTCCTACTTCAGAACTATCAGTGTCTCTTCAGTGGTCAAAATATAGTTTCAGCCCTTCAGGTATTCCCCCCCCCCCCCCCCCCCCCCAATATTTGCTAAGCCCTGTAACATGCCAGGCACTATGGATACAAAGGAGAGTTCTTTATAGTCTGATTTCTTCTTCTCATTGTATCTGCTATCACTCTCAAGAGGGGTCTCTCTCCTAACAAACCATTCCAAATTCCTCCTCCCTCATTTAAATTCCACCTGACCTTTCTGACTCAGGTCAAATGCCGTTGTTTTTTTAATCCAATCTTTCTAGGTCCAGCATTTATTGTGTATACTAAGGTTGTGAACTAGGATCCACAGAATTCTATTAAACTTTAATATTTTACTCAGAATTTTTATGTAAAGGTGCATCTTTCTGGAAGGCCAGTCCATGGCTTTCATAAGATTTTGAGGTTGCAGAGGGTCCTATAATGCAAAAAAAACGGTAATTATACTATTAGTTAGTCTATGCTGCTTCTTTTGTCTTTTCTATTCCCCAAGGGTAGGAATTTCATACTCTGTGTGTGTGTGCAAAAAGTATTTTGGGAATGTTTGCTGACTGATTTGTGTCTCCCTCAAACCCTTCCTAAAAGAAGACTTGAATACCCCTCCAAGGAATGATGACATTCATTATATTTGATCCACTTTTTGATAAAAACAGAGATACCTTTCAGATCTCCCCATTGCACATATAAGCACAATTTAAAAACAATCATCATATACCAACGAACCACACAGCATTGTTCAAAAACCTCAGTCTTAAAACAAAACAAAAAAACCCCTCAGTCTTAGGTCTACCCCCAACTTCAGAGGCACAAAAACCCATAAGGCCTTCCTTTCAATTCATTTTGCTTTTCCTTTCCATTTTTTATTTTTATTTTTAAACAGGCTGACCTACTTAGTGAAGGTTACGAGACAACTTGGCCACATTTGCAATCCATCAAACGGTATCTGCAGAAGCGGGAGGCAGAGTTTCTTAACAAAAGAGCTATTGGCAACTTGGCCATGCCCGAGTGCAGGGAGCGGCTTGGGCCGTTCCATTTCATTTCTCAAAAGATACGTCTGTCCGAAGGCAGCGACTACTCTCGCCCACTTGTTGTGAGAAAGTTGTCCCTCCTTATAAGCACGAGAATCGGCGAGGGCCCCCCAGGGAAGGGGATTCGGGGCGAAGGCCGGCCTCTCGCGCGTCCCGCCGGCCAAGGAAGCCCCCGGTGCGCGGCGCCCAGAGGCGGGGAAGCGGCGCGGCGCCCCGACGGAAGCTTTCCCTGCAGTTGAAAGGTCAGAGGCGCCGCGGAAGGCGCCGCGGGAGAGGCTGCCGAGCCGCTCGCGGACTCCCTCCAGCGCCCCGCCGCCCGACCCCGCTCCGGGCTCCGGGCCCCGCGCCCTGGCCACAGCCTCAGCCTTTCCGGAGCCCCGCGCGTTCGGCCCCGCCGCTCCGGCCACTCTCCGCGCTCCAGCCCCACCCGAGCACCCCGCCGCCGAGCCGCTGACCGGGCCGGCCCGCCGGCCGAAGCCCGCAGGCAGTGGCGGGACTGGGGGAGCGGGGGGGGGCGGAGGGGGAGGGAGAGGAGGCGTTGGTTGGCAGTTGGGAGAAAGGGACACCGACCCCACCCCCACCCTCACCCCTATCTCGGCCGCGGCCGCTTTCTCCGCACCCGGCACGTCTTACCGGTTTCTCCGCCGAGCTGCGTCCGGCACCGGGCGTGGACCGGACGGTCCCGCAGCGACGGCTCCTGGAGGGGGTGCCGGGAGGAGGTGGCTTGGAGAAGGATGAAGGGGGAGGGTAGAGGAAAGTGGGGGCAGGGAGCTTTCTGGGTTTGTGTATTTGGAGGGGGTCAGAGTTCGTGACCTCTCGGCTCCGCGGTACGCGCTCCAGTCCGCGCCTGCGCGTGAGTGGTCCGGGGAACAGGCGAGAGGAGGGCGTGGCGCTCCCTGGGAGGAGAGATGAAAGGACCGAGCCTCTCAAAACCGACTGCCCCCTAGCGGCCAGGAGGGAGAATGCCCCCGCCATTGCTGCGCCTCAGGCGGTCCTGAAAGGTTTTGGAACAACTTTTCAGGTTTGAGTATTGAGATAGCCTCATCAGTTTTAGGCAATTCTGTTTCTAATTGTGGGAAACTGGGCTCTGTGATAGGCTCCCTAACATTTATCAGAGGAATAACAAGTATGGGTAAATCCCAATAAGATATTTAAAATTCCCTTCAATAAAATGACAAACTGGGGTAGAATCCTGTGTAGTAAAGTTTTACTTATCAGCTCTTGTAATGAAATAGGTATAATTGCTAAATGGTGCATGGACATAATTGCTTAGTATGTAAAATTCCCGAAGGCTTATTTTTGTCTGATTTGCTCAGCCGTGTATTCCCAACCCTATAGGACAGTGTCTGATGGCCAACCAAAAATTGGAAAGAGGTATTGATGGAACATGACATTCTGACAGTAACCGCCTGTGGCACAGAGGTGTGGCAGGAAGAGCTGTCCTGTATGCAAAGTACTGTGTGATGGTTTGGATTTTAAGAGAAGGGGTCCTCAAAATTTCTTTAGTATTGATCAGCACTAGAAAAGCAGTCATGGATTTAGGCCAAAAACCCAAGTGAGGAAAACAAAGGTACACTGGGGAGGAGAACATCTCTGTCATTTCCTGCTGGAACTAGGAGCCGGACACAGGACGCAGAAAAAGGGCATGCAACTATATCCCTAACAAGTAGAAATATCCTTTAGGCCGCATTCTCTAAAAGTTCCCCTTTTCCTTTGGCATCATTTATTCTATTTGGTGGTTTTAAGGCAGCCCCTCTTCCCTCCACCTCCCCCCCCCCAAATCCTTAAGATGGTCTCAAAAGTGGAAGTTCAGAAAGCACATTTACCATGGAAAAGGCAATCTGAGACCTTTTCTCTATTCTCAGTGCATAATATGAGTGCTTATAGTTATGTCTGTGGTTACCCCTTATCATCCAATTAATTCATATAAGTTACAATAGGTTGACTTACTAAAATGTGGAAGTAGAAGCCATTTGGGAAACATCATTTGTGGGTGAAGAAGAGCACCCCCTAATTATGCTTCAGGAAAACAGGTCAATGTGATTCATCTTTAAATGTGACTTAAAAAAATTAAGGTCTAAAGAGAACGAAATGGAAAATAAAAAATAACATAAAAAATTATGATTTAAAACACATCACACCAAAAGTAGATAAATTTATTTTGTAATAAATACATATTAACATTATTTACAATGCTAACATTTGATTTATAAAGAATTTACTAGATCTCTATATGACAATAAGATAGACTATTATCACTTTAAGTAAAAAGTATTTATAGAAATTCGTAAGTCATTTAAAAAAACAATAGCATTTTAAGATTGGTTTTCAAGATGCTATGACCAACTTATATAAAAGAAAAGGCTGCCCTCTTTTAAATCTCTCCCCCCAGCAGAAAAAAGAAATTTGATATATTGAGGCATTTTGAAGATTTACTGCCACCTTCATCTTTAAAAAAAATACTACTAGAAATTATTTATCTCTTTTCTTTAACGGGGAAAAAAGTTGTAGGTAAGATTTTCTCTTAGAAAATAACTTAAAAGTGGCTTAAGCTCCTGAATGATATTTGTGTATTGGGGATACTGAAAAAAAAAGGGGGGGGTCCATTTGAAGTAATTTATCAAATACTAAATATCCAACAATTATAGACACTCTGCCAGATGCTGAGGGGGAATGTGATAAGTACCTTAAGAAAGTCTGTTTATGAGCTAAAGGATATGGGAATTTAGAGGAAGGGAAAACTAAATCTAGTTTGAAGAAACAGGAGAGAAGGAATAGGGAAGAGAAGGACTGGGGATCAACTTCAGAGAAGTCTTGGATAAACAGGCAGAAATGGGGGTGGGAGAGAAAACTGTGAACAGAGAAAGGTTGGGCTGGGATTAGCGGGAGTGCATGATACCTGAGGAAGTGTTCCATGCCAAGCCACTGGGAAGCCAATGGAAGTGGAAGAGCGGGGATGAAAGTAGAGCCATGCTTTAGAAGATGGCTCTGGCTGTGTTTAAAATGGGACCCTGCAAGGAAGGCATTGGAATTAGAAGAGTTACTCCAGTCATTGGAAAGAAGTAGCAGGGGTCTATGCAACAACAGAAGGGCAATGAAGATGGAAAGGGTACACGAGCAATTGCAGAGGGCCCTGTTGAGACTTGGAGTCAGATTCTGGAGAGTAGACTGCTGTTTTTCCATCATAGAAGAAAATAAACAGATTAAAAGAAAAGTGAGTTGAGTTTTAGTGATGTAAAGTTTAAAATGCTTAAGGACTCGTGTGTAAATGTCCAACTGGTAGTTGCAAATGTGGCCTTGCAGGATGGTGGAACGTGTAGGTCTAAGAAATGAGTTGTAATGTAGGCATTTGGAGGGCTGTGTTTGAGATGTAGACGACGAGAATCATGTCCTTTGTAGAAGAAACAAATATTCAAACAATATTCAATAAATATTCTCTCTTAAAAGACCGAAGATAGGTATTTTGTGAGAAATTGAGACATTAGACATAGCATCTGCCTTCCAGGAGTGTATAGTACAGTAAGAGAAACAGGATTTACTTCTGGAAAGCCCAGTGATTATATCTGACTACACTGCCTCTCAAACGTCAAAAACAGTACAGTGAAAGCACATTCCAAGACATATCCACATATGCTGTGATAACATTTACGTTTTAACTAAATTACTTTACACCTGGCTTTCCCTATTTCCCTGGATATATTCTACCAATCAAATATAAAATACACATTTGGCTAACAAAACTACACTTTAAAGTTGTCTTCTTCACTTACTTGTTTCATCACATCTTTATATTAAACAAAGGTTGCTCTGATGATCTCATTTTAAGAAATGCTATTACATACACAAAGAATTAAGCAAAGAATTAAGTGTCTTGGACAAAGGACTCTAGGACACTGGATGCATTAGGGAACAGGGGGGAGAAGGTTGGAGAGAGGTCCAGAAATGTGGGATGATCCCAAAAATAACCATTCTCATTTTCCTAGGACTCTGGTGGGTCTTCTACATTGACAGATGCCATAGATAAAGTAGGAACACTGGCTGGGGACACACCGTAAGAATGCAGCCATCCCCTTGTTTAAACTGGCATCTCTTGTCTAGGTTACTTCAGAATCCCTTTGGCTTAACTTTATAACTGCTCTTCTTTCTCCTCCTCATGAATAAAAGGAGATACTTGAAAAGGGTTTGATGGAAGCACATGTATAATAAATACAGTGTTCTTGGGATGTAGGTACTATTTATACTTTCTCCTCATTTATAGGATGTACCCAATATATCATTCCCACCCCCCTAAAATGTTAGCTATCAAGAGATATTTTCAAAATAGCTTTACAACAAAATATATATAATTAGGTTTCTCAGTTGACATTGGATTAGCCAGTTTAAATAAATAATTGATCAGCTTTAGTAAGTTATGAGAATTGATAAGGGGGAAAGGGAATGTAATACTATTCCACATTTAAGACATCTTTATGGGGTGGGGGATTGTAATCTGATAGCTTCCTCAAGAGGCTATATTTTATATTTTTCAAAACCCTCCATGGGGCTAAGCCAATAGCTAGTATAATCATACATGAGTTTCACGTGTAATTAGGAGAATTACTAGAAGTTTGTGCAATGTTCTATTTAGATTTATAACTGGTTCTTGATTCATCCAACTGTTGAAAGATAGAATAGCCTGCCTGATATTTTCTAAGATTCTGAGGTTTAAACCAAACCTGTAGTCAGAAGGTTGAGAGCTTAAGAGGGGGAAGAACTCTAAATAACTACTGTTTTGTGAAGTGCTAAGCCCAATGATGCAGAAGGGAATATAGGGTATAACCTTGGTCTCCAAAAAGGTTATACTAAAAAGTGCAGGGATTTTTAACATGGAAGCCCAAATCATGCTATCTTGATTAAAATTAATGAGCTGCAAAGAATATTAGTTTACCCACAGTAGCAGAAAGACAGGAGAGGTAGCATGTGAGGATTGTGTGTGTGAGATTGCAACAACATTTAAAATGATTCCACAGCAAGCAATAGCCAGAAAAAAAACTACAGCCAACTCTAGATTTAACAGGGACTCTGGTGCTGCAACAAAAAACATTCAAAAGGCCCCAGAAAGGCACTCGAATTCTCTTGGCAATCATAAATATCACAGTGAATCAAGAAATCCCTTATGCAAAAGAAAGGAAAATTCTTGTGTTTGTTAATGAAATATTCAATGACTAATTTTGCCTTTTAGGATAATTTACATATAGCTTAAGCTTAGTCAATAAATGTTCCTATGAACATCAGGAATGACTTTAATCAGTGTTCATTTTTCTTCTGCGAATCAATTTTATTTACAAAGTAGTTCCTATGTTAAACAATAAGTGCACCAGAATTATGAATATAAATCTTTCCTAATGAGGTGCACTGACAGTTGGTTAAAGAAATAACGGACTTTTTAAAATTTACCAAGGAGGACCTAACACAAAGTGGTAGTAAAAAACTTATTTAAAAAAAAGAATACTATACAATTTTAATTAATACTAGCTTAAAATTTGTGCTTTTTTGATATGGTAATTCCAGTTCATTTTTAAAAGCACAAAGGAAATGTAACATTCTTTTTAGATACAAATACCACTATTGACTTGGGCTCAGAACACTTATAATGCTTGCCATATTTTACATTTTAAAAAACAATACACATATTTGTGTAGAACCGGTAGCTTTAAAAAGTTTAGATTTAATTAATGTAAAGTCTATGGAGTTAATTATTTGTGTTCCTCTGAAAATGAAAACATCTTTCCTATGTATATTCGGTTAAATAAAAATCCAGACTCTTCCCCTCTGCTATAATTTCTTTATGATGTAACATTATCTCATGCCAAAAGAGGTACATCATAGTAGAAATGCTTGGGATAATTTATTAGAATTTCATTTCACAGTTATTGAGGTAGAAGTTGGTCATGTGTTTTCCCATTAAAGATAAAAATTCATCTTAGTTTACTGATTTAAAGATACACATTTTTTTGTCATAAGCAATTTTCTAATCATAATTTCTAAACCGAACATTGCATGAAACTTGCTCCTTGATGTGTGTTTTTTTATTTACAAAGACTTACCACTAGTGAGAACATTATTACAATGTAACACTGTAAAGCACATTGAAAAAACAGTGTGGACTATGTCACAAACAGTTAATACAACATACAATATTAAGATACATTTTCTAATTTCTAAAGAAAAGGTACTTTAGAATTCAGTGTGAATTTCAGAAATAATTCTGACAAGTAAACATCAAAATTTTAATAAATAACATACATGGAAAAAACAAACATTTAAAAATACTCTTAATACCTAACAAAATAATTTTTTATATTTGATGAAGATTTTGGTTACATTTATCGTGGCAGTGTTCACTTGTATTAAATTTTTATACGGTATTTACTCCATTCTGATGAAATTCCACCCTTTTGAAATCACAGAAGAGATGAAACCAATACTGCTATAATATTGTGCCTTCCTGAAATGCTTCTATCCACCTATTAATAAGAGAAATTTGTTAGATTCATAAAATGCAATTATCCGATATGTGTTATGTTAACACAGATAATAGCTGTGCCCATGAATCTGTTACCCTAACAATGTATTTAAGATTTTTCTATAGCAAACTAGAATTCCGTCAATATGGAACTATCCTTTATTTGATAATTTGGCCAAAAATTTGGACTGAAAAGTACATCTCTTATTTCTATGAGGCATGAGAAAGGACCCATTTCATGTGAAAGTTCTATGAAATCCTGATGATCCTGTTCAATTGGTTTTGGAAGTAGCTATATCTTTAAAGGCCTTTATTTCAACCCCCGTTCTGCTTTTAGGAACACAAGCTCTGTCCTTGTCTCCTTCTCCCTTAACCACAGATTCCTTAGGCATCCATAGTCTAGACCTGCTCTAAAATTTTCAATGAAAGGGAATCTAACATCTAGTCTGATCAAAAATTTGTATGCAATAAGAAAAGTATTTCACAGTTTCACAGAACTTTCCAAAATCCTTTAGTCTCAAAGTTTTGACAATACAATAGTGGCAATTATTCAGACACTTGGAGGTAGTGTCTTTGTGCCTCCCTAATAGTGTAACTGCTTCCGAACTTACTAGGAACATTTTAAATCACTCAGTTTAAATAGTAAAAGCAGTATATGACAGATTTAGCTCAAATTTCAAGGATAGAATTTTCAAAATTTTAAATGCAAATGGCAAATCTTATCCCATAAAAAAGGCCTTTAAAAAAGCCAAAAGTTTCCAATGAAGTTAACATATTTTACTATTCTGTTAATGTGCAAAAAAGCAACCCATTTGATATTAATACCCTCAAAGAGAAACTCATACTTTAGCCTATATTAATTCTAAATTACAAGTAAGCTGGTTCTCTTCCCTAACTACATTAATTCTGTCTTGAAGTGATTTCTTTCTTTTATTTAATTATTTTTTCTTTATTTTTTTCCTCATCACCATTTATCCTCCTATACCTTCTTCCACTTCCATCCCCCAAATTGATAAAGTGATTTCCTTATCAATTTAAAGACACGAGCAAAAGATGTATATTCAAAAGCAATAATTATTATCAGTTTGGTGATGAATACTAATGAAAATGATGAGAAATATCTAACAGAATATTGGGGCAATTACTATTACTATGAAATCTTTCCAGAAAAAAATAGCTAAATGACATAATTTTAAAACATTCTTCAATACACAAAAGAAATTATTTGGAGTAGCAGCTATATACGGCTAGATATCCTAACACTGGCAGGGGTTAGGGTGGTGGGAGGGAGTATTTGTAACACTGTACCTGATTAATTTCCAGGAACATATGTAATCCTGGTACATTAATTCTTACTGTCTTAAAAATGAAAAGCCTTGTTTACTTAAAGCATTCTTATCTGCATGCACTTTTTGAGTCTATTCAGAAAAGATTAGCATCTCTTAGTGAAAACAAAGATGTGTCTTTTGTGAGACCAAAATAAAAAAACAAATGAAAGAGAGGTGAACTGTTTGTTCAGAAAGGACCTTGATTTCATGAGATACACTTCTCTATATCAAGCAACCGCATGACATCTAAATATTCTTGAAATTTTGAAGAGACTTTCTCTCTTTACTATCTAAAATGATATCTATTTCAAAAAAAAAAATTAAATGATATCTAATTCCTTCTACTCAGTCACTGGGAACAGCATGGGAGCCTCTTAATGTGTTTGACCTTTTCCCCAAAGAAGTTTGCAAGCAGCTGTTTAAACTCCTGCAGTTCCCCGGCACAATGGAATCATTGGACTGCCAAATCCTGGAATGTTTCAAGAGAAGATTCTTACCCTCATTGAAGGAGAGGTCAAATACCTCAGCGTCCCTTCCTCTCAGCAGAGCAGCGTCATGCGGCTTCCTCAGAGGTCATGCGTACACACATATTTTGGACAGATCTACCTATTTTCTTTCCCCCTCTGCCTCCTGAAAATATTCCAGGTACTCTAGCCTGTCTTTAGAAACAGTGCTAAAGAGTTTGAATACTATCTTAAACATTTCTTATTTGGATCCTGACTTAAATTCTAAGTTGTCCCCCAAGTAGGTTACCTTACAATAACTCACACTTCCATGCATAAAAGGAAAATATGTCTAAATTACTTACTTCTGAGCTGAGTGAGCATCATCTGCTTTGAATACATAAAATACCATGTTTTTATGCAATAGTTGAAATACTCTAGACTCTGAATTCTCATCTTTGACTTGAGTGACAGTGAATCCTAATAAAGGTTGACTCTCCATAGCTGCCACATCCTAAATTAAAAAGACATGGAGGGTGATGGGTTTTAAAATTTAAACAAAATTCAATTTGCAAACTCGTGCTATATATGGCTATCATTTCATTTCATATCCTATATAATAAAAAGTGTAATATGCAAATCAACCAAACGGCAGAAAGACCGATCACAATGATGCGCACTGACCAATGCAGGAGCTCCCCACAGGGGGAGCGCCGGTCAGTCAGAAGCCGGGCTCAAGGCTGGCTGGCTGGCAAGCGCAGCAGTGGTGGCGGGCGCCTCTCTCGCCTCCACTGCAGGTGGGTAAAGAGCGAGGGGTGCCGGACTGCGAGAGCCCCAGACTGAGAGAGGGATGTGCACCTTCCAGCTTAGGCCCGATCTCCCCAGGGATCGGGCCTAAGCTGGCAGGCAGACATCCCCTGAGGGGTCCTAGACTACAAGAGGGCAACAGGCCAGGCTTAGGGGACCCCCCCCCTCCAGTGCACAAATCCTGTGCACCAGGCCTCTAGTACACACATATAAAACAATGACAACTCTAGCAACTTCTCCAGTTTTCATTTATTCAACAATATTTACTGAGCCACACCCCCTCCCCTTCCAGGAGCCAGACACTGTGCTAGACAGTTTTCAGTATGTTCACATGCATTGTTTTTCACATATTTCCATACAGCCACACGAGGTAGGTAATTACAATATTTTGATTTTATGGATGCAGAAAACATAGCTCAGAAGGGCAAGCAATTTACACCAGGCCCACTAAGAAAAGCTTGGGCCTTAGAGCAGAGGTTTTCATAGATGTTGGAACATGTGGTGATCAGATAGGAGAAAGGGCAGTATTAAAGCAAACCGTCAGAAACTTCTTATAACCCAAAGGAAGTTTAGATTATCTATGCTGATGCCGGATCGATGCAATCTGGGGACAGTCAAGGGGATGTCATCCAGCAGAGCTTGGCAGAAAGGATAAACACCTCTGCCTTCAGTGAAGTAGTCACAGGACACCAAACAAACTTACATTTTAGTAATGGAAAATTCCTAATACTTTTGAATAAGAGCTCTCAAGACAAAAACAAAGACACTGTTTACATTAGAAATAACAACAACATGCCATGGCCGGGTGGCTCAGTTGGTTGGAGTATCATCTCCTACACCAAAAGGTTGGGAGTTCCATTCTCAGTAGGGCACATACCTAGGTTGCAGGTTCAATCCCCAGTTCAGGATGCAAATGGGAGACAACTAATTGATGTTTCTCTCTCACATCAATATCTCAGTCTCTGTCTCTCTCCCTTCCTCTCCAAAATCAATAATATATATACTAGAGGCCGAAACTAGCTCTCCGACATCCCCCAAGGGGTCCCAGATTGCGAGAGGGCACAGGCCAGGCTGAGGGACCCCACAGGTGTACAATTGGGGCTGAGGAGGGACGTGGGAAGTTGGCCAGCCAGGGAGGGATCAGCTGAGGGGCTCTAGGGTGTGCCTGGCCTCGCTCAGTCCCGGTCAGCCAGACCCCAGCAGCAAGCTAACCTACCGATCAGAGTGTCTGCCCCTTGGTGGTCAGTGCATGTCGTGGTGACTGGTTGATTGTCTGCCCCCTGGTGGTCAGTGCACATCACAGCAAGCAGTTGAGCGACCTTAGCATATCATTAGCATATTACGCTTTGGATGAATGGCCGATCAGATGACTGGACACTTAGCATATTAGGCTTTTATTATATAGGATATATACACATATATACACACACACATACACACACACACACACACACACACACACACACACACATATATATATCTCCTTGGTGAAGATAACAAAATAAAGATAACAACATCTCCCCCTCCAGAAGCAAAGCAAAACGAATAACATAAAACAGATTAAACAAATATTGTAACTATTTCCAGTTGGCATTATAAAACAAGATCCCCAAGTTATACATATTTAGATTTCAGATCTTACCTCACTTGCAGCATATGTATACAGCACTTTATTTTTTATGACAAACCAAAAGTGTTTCCAAGGTTTCTTATGGCCCTTTGACCTGTACAAATAGCCACTCATGGAAGAATCTTCTGTATTTGCTGATACCTAGATAAGCAAATCCCATATACAGTTAAATGGTGTTCAAACAAAAGATTTTAAATAATGAAACTGTTTTTGATCATTGGTTCTGAAAGCAATAACCATAATAATAATGTTTCAAAATTAAAGTTTATTTTCAAAGTCTGCTATTATCCAAACTGAATTACCACATGCATAAAAATACCTTTTAGAAGCAGTCCTAAAATTCTACCTGGTTTGTATGTATGTTTTTCTTTGCAGGTTTGCCTGTGTTTTCTGGGTTTCCAGAAGAAAAATAATTCCAAAGGTCAAAAAGCCTTTTTTAAAACTGCATTTTGGGGCCTGTGTATGCTGTTTATTGCTCTTTTTATTCTGGTAATTAGAGAAAATTACTTAAAACTTGAACTCTGTCCCTGAAATAACTAAAAAATTGTACCAACAGAAAAGTAAATAGAGAATTCTACTATTAATGGGGATTTTAAGGATCATTTTCTACTCCCCAAATTTTGGTCTGAAAGAAGTTTGTCTTACTTCATAAAAGGCTGAAAATGTTTTAATCTCTAGACAAAATATAGTAAGCCTTTATAGTGATAATTTGGCAGTTGAGACTTTTCTATCTTTTTTTAAACACAGGAACAATAGGCAAGTTTATGAATTGCCTAATTAGTGGTGTGGTGAACAGACCCTGAAGTGACTCCCCATGACCCCTGCTGTTGCAAAATCACACTGTTGCACATTCTATTCCCCTTAAATGTGGGCAGGACCTGGGACTTGCTCCTAACCCACAGTATACGGTGAAGCTGATGGGGTATCACTCCCCTGATTGTGACATTATATTAGACTCAATCTTACGAGTAGACAGCTCTGTCTCCCATTGTGGCTTTGAAGAAACAGGCAACCATGGTGGGAGGCCCATGTGGCAAGGAGTTGAGGACAACCTCTAGGAAAAGCAAATAAGAAGCCAAGGCCCTCAGTCTTACAACTGCAAGGAAATGAATTCTGCCAACAGCCTGAGTGAGGATGAAAGTAAACCCTTCCCTAGACTGTCTCCAGATGAGAACTCAACAATGGCCAACACTATGATTGTGGCCCTACAGGGATCCCAGCTAAGCTATGCCTGGGCTCTTGAGATAATAAATGTGTGCTGTTTTCACATAGTAACTAAGCAAGAGAATAAAATTTAAAACTCTACTGGCCACAAAACTACCACAGGTGGAACCAATTAATAAACTAATTAAAAGGGGAGTGGCCAGAAAGGCGGTACTTCTGATCTCTGGCACTGGCTGACTGAACACTTGAATTTGAGGAACTGGGATTGGATACCAGTGATGCCTGTGGATTATGCCACTGCCAGGTCTAACTGTACTAGTATATGCTATTATCACCTTTTAAATATTTCTTTTAAGTTTAAAGGAATGACAACCTACTATTAGTGATTATCAGCTGTATATAACCAACCAATGCCTACAAATATTCTGCATATTCTTCCCTCTGGTTAGGGGTCTCCTCAAAGTAATTTTAAAAATTCATGCCCTAACCATTTTGGCTTAGTGGATAGAGCATCGGCCTGCAGACTAAAGGGTGCTGGGTTCGATTCCGGTCAAGGGCACATGCCCGGGTTGTGGGCTCCATCCCCAGTAGGGGGCGTGCAGGAGGCAGTCAATCAATAATTCTCTCTTATCATTGATGTTTCTATCTCTCTCTCCCTCTCCCTCTCTGAAATCAATAAAAATATATTAAAAAATAAAAAAAGAAAGCATACCGTTTTAAAAAAATTCACATGTGCCCAAGTTATCTTTACTTTCTATCATTGCTATAAAATATTCTGCAAACTTTTTGACAGCCATTTTCTAAATGACTCAGGTCATATGGGAGACTAAGCAAGATAGCAAGGCATCAGCCACACCTCATCACCAGTATTAAAATGCATGTCTTAATAGTTGTGGGAAATGACATCTTCCTTTATGAATGAGAAACAGTCTATTATATGCGTATGAATAATTCAGCCTCTATCAGGTTGCAAGTTTAATGGAGACACTTACTTCTTTGAGAGCCGCTGGAATTTTTTTCTGTTTCCTCCCTGAGGGAATACTCTGTAAGACTGATGATAAGGCACTTGAAGATTTGTGATTTCCAGGAGATCCAATCTTAGGAGAGTGCTGGTGATCTAAAAGAAATCAAGCACACTTATACACCAGTAGTAACCATTCTGCAATTCAATTTAATTCAGATCAATAAACATTATTGCATAAAATATCCATGGATGGATACTTAAGAAACTGGTGGCACTGATGGCCCTGGCAACAGAAGATAGATGGCCAGAAGTTGAGTGGGAGGAAGACTTTCCACTGTCTATGATTTTATACTTTTTCAACACTAAACCATGTGAAAGGATTACCCTTTTGTGCCTTTAGAATTGTGAAACATGTCACTGTACTACCAACTTAAAAACATTTTTTAAAACTTCACTCCTGACTTAAAAAAACAAATCTAACTTCGTTTAGTATTAAGATACATGACCAAATAATATTATAATGAACGAAGTCCTAGAAAAGGGGCTACACGCCCAGCCGGCATGGCTCAGGGGTTGAGCATCGACCTATGAACCAGGAGGTCACAGTCCAATTCCTGGTCAGGGCATATGTCCAGGTTGCAGGCTCGATCCTGAGTGGGGGCTTGCAGGAGGCAGTCAATCAATGATTCTCTCTCATCATTGATGTTTTTATTTCTCTCTCCCTCTTCCTTCCTCTATGAAAACATTTTAAAAAATAATTTAAAAAAATAAAAGAGGCTACAAGACAAGATGAGCAAGCAATTAATTTTGACTGCACAGGTTCAGGAAAAGCTGAGAAGAGGATGAGATGTTTGAGTTGACCATTAAGGTATAACTAAGTTTGCCAAGAAAAAAAGAGGAGGATGAATGAAGAGAGGTCAGCATAAGCAAAAAGCAGAGAGAGATGAAATAAGATTATCTATTTGGAGAATAATGAGGCTGGAAATAAAAGGCTGGTTCTAAGGAACCTGGACTGTTGCTGTTTAGGCAGTGGGAAGTGAAAGACCTTTTAGGCTGGAGAGTGACATGAACAGACTGAATTGAGAAAAATAAATCTGGCAGTGGAAAGGAAGAAGGATTTGTAGCAAGAAAATCTGTTAGGAAATTACTGCAGTAGACCAGATGAAAGACAAGGCCTTATTATGAGATGAAGAAATCAAGAAAAAGACAAAGATAAACTTGACAAAATTTACTGACCAAATGAGTTTGAATGATGGGGGAGAATGGTTCAAAAAAATGTATTTTGAATGGTTCCAGCCAATACTATATACCAGAGAGAACACATGGAGGAACATAAAGGCTGGCAAAGGAATGATTAGATTTTTATGTCCTCTTGGGAAAAATGTACACAGACAAATCGCATGTCATCTAGTTTTATTCAATTATTCTCATATGCAGATGAAAAGCTACTCTACATGAAAATGAAAGATAATCTTTTACAAATTTAGAGCCTAAATGTTTCAGGAATTTAAAGGTCTCTTCCTAAAACAGACCTGAACAGTCCTGCTAGCTGCATTCATCTTAACTGCAGGGATGGATATGATATGTCATTTTGTATTTAGTGAAAAGCTACATTTTAATAACACCTCACTAAATCAATCCAAGTGATTAAAATTAGGCTATCAAAGTGGCACCTGGTACACTTCCATAAGGAATTACTTTACAGATACATAAAAATGATATGTAATGAGCACAGTTGTGAAACTAGAAACTTCAAAATTACTTGAGAGTTAAAGTTCCCTTGTAACTGTTTTAAGCATTTCATCCTATAATTACTTTTCTACAATTAATATTCTAAGCAAAACTGTGATCAGAGTAAGAATAAACTTTAGTCCAACCTCTCTTAGAAATATTACTAAATATGAGTTAAGACAGCTTAACTAAAAAAAGCAAAATACTCAATATTTTGAGATGAGTATCACCAAATCATATTGCTAATGTGTCTAAGATAATTCTTTCAGAAGGCCGTTTGAAAGTATCTGGGAATTAAAGGAACTTGGGGTTAAGTTTTACTTATATATTACCTAATTTCTGCAGTTCTTGAAAACAATGTTCACATACTCTTGCTGGTTGATTTTTCAGGTAATCTAAGCCACACTTATTTGATGAACAAGCTTGGCATACAATCTGAAAACACATTGGAATTATTTAATTTAGAGTAATCTTTGTATCCAAACCATCAGGTATGTTACAATTTATAGTGCTGCCTACTTTTCAAAACCATTTTTACAGTCATTGATTCTCAATAACAATTCTACGGACTTCAGGCATGTAATGAACTCACACACAATACCACACTGGAAGATACAGAGGCCTTAGATGATTACTGAGTGTTTACTGCAAAAAGAATAAAATACTAAAGAGTTAATGTGTGCAAAATGTTTGAACAGCACCTGGTGCGCAGTAAGTCCTGTGTTAGCTGTATTGTCTTCATTATCATTGCTGTCATTGTTATCATCACTGCTATAACCACGACCACCTCTGACCACCTCTCCCAAGTGTCTGGCTCTATATTAAATGCTCTCTAAATAAGACCTCATTTAACCTTTACAATTACTCGCTGATGTCATTGTTACTGTGCTCAGTTTACTAATGAGGGCGGGGCAGTCAATTAGCATATTCCCTCCTTATTGGCTGTGGGCGCTGCCATCTTTGCCATGGTGTGAAGGTCAATTAGCATATTCCCTCTTTATTAGAAAGGATTGATGTGACCACACATGAACTTAATTCTGGCTTATATCATTTAGTTTCTAGTAAAACTGGTCTCATTGTAAGTCCTTGCACTTAAAGTCACAGAACCTATCAAGATGTTTAGTGAGGACTTACTATAATTAGTATCCAGATAAATGTAGTTTAAATAATTATCTGTAAACTAGAGGCCCAGTGCACGGATTTGTACACAGGTGGGGTCCCTTGGCCTGGCCTGCGAGGAGTGGGCTGAAATCGGCTCTCCAACATCTCCCGAGGGGTCCTGGATTGCAAGAGGGCAGTTCTTGGGTGACGCACCCTGGAATTGGGCTCCCTCCTCTCTGGTTCCAGGTGTGTCTCCCAAGAACTGCAGCTGCCAAGTCACCA